>NW_021168360.1:0-2408 GCF_002162155.2 Triticum dicoccoides
ATTCTCATGTAGAGATGGAAGATCAGTACCTTTGTCATTACCTCTTATGATCAACTCAGATGATGTAGCCACTCTCGGGGGCGATGTGTCACATGGTGGAGGTGATGTAGTCCTGACAACAACGGATGTGGTTGTCATAGTATGCCTAGTAGTTGAAGGAACAATCATATCAACTCTTGGAATGTGCACCGTGCGCTTGTTCTCGTGGCCAACACGTCGTTTTATTTCCTGTTCAGCTTTGCAAGCAAGATGAAACAAATGGTCCATAGGATAACACTCTTCATGAATTAGTATCTCTTGAATATCACGGTTTAATCCTCCCCAAAATCTATCCATAAAATCATCTTCACTTTCTTCTAAAGAGGAATGCAACAAGGTAGTTTGTAAATCATCATAATATTTTGTTACAGTTTCACTACCTTGTTTTAAGTGTTGCTTGTTCACTTGCTTGTTCTTCGATTGCTTGCAGGAATAGACCTACGTGGTCAGGTTGATTGTGCTCCGGCGTGGTCAATAACCTCTCGGAGTTGGTTTAGCGATTGCTAAGGCGCAACGTCGTGCACGTTTGTAGTCGGATCGTCAAAGTCGTCTCCACCAAATCGATAGTTATCATCTCATCGAAAGATCGGGACACCCCGCCTCTATCAAGTGGTATCAGTTTTCAGGTTGCTCGGTGAGAATTTCCAGTTTTCCTAGATTAGATTTATTTTCTTACCTATTGTCCAAGAAAAAGCCACAAAAAAGAGTTAGATCTATTCATCCTTGGTCCAAGCCAGTCTGAGCCTTTGCAATTTTCTTTTCATTGCTTGCATAGTTGAATTATCGGTTGCATCGTCGTGTCGAGTTGCTGGTCTTAGCGTCTAGTTCCTTTAAAGTTTCGAGTTCTGTTCACATTAGTCACGCCGCCGCTGCATCATTATCCCTTCCGCTGTCCACCATCCCATCTATTAATTTCCACCACGTGCTACGCACTGTTCATTGTCATAATCATAGTTGAGGTCATTCACATCTTCGCCTGATCCAATCTGCATCTTATCTAGTTTGTCTTGGAAAAAAAAAGATAGAGAAAAAAAAGAGAAAAAAGGAAAAAAAAGAAAAAGAGAGAGAAGAAAAAGAAAAAAAAGCGTGAGAAAAAAAAGAGAGAAAAAAAAATGGATCTATCTAGAATCAATCTCGTACCTGAATTCGGATTGGAATCTGTTTTGCGCACTGTTCAGTAAAACAGGTGTATCTTCCTCATACGAAGTCCGTTTTGGCTCCGTGAGTACTCAAATTGAAGCTAGCGACGAGCCGCATCTAAATAGTTGCAGAAGCTAGTTCAATATTTGACACTTCAAAATCGTCTTCTAAATAGGTCCTTTTGCCCTCCGAAGTTCATGAACACAGCTTGTTCCAATTTTTCAGGCCAGTTTTAGAATTCTTTGACTCCTCATATCAACTCGGAATTGAGTGATTCTTTTTGCATTGGAAAGCTTGAGTTAATAGCATTCTTTGAAAGAATTTATCAGAAAATTGTCTTAAACTTTTCAAGAGGAAAGTTGGAGAGAGAGTTGTTGTATATCCTGCTTGGCAGTTGTTTCTCATCATTATCTTCACTGCCGTTGTGATATTCACTTATATCTTGCTGTCAAGAGCTACTTAGTATCCTTCATTGATTCTAGTTGTGCTACGCCGTGACCTCATTAGTGTTCTAGGCTCGCGTCTCTAGTACGGTCTAGCCTAGGACCAGCACAGTACCGTCGTTGAGCGTTTATTCAACATTGCATCTTTGAATTGATTATTGCTAATCTTTTGCTACCATATATAGCCAACCCAGCTCCACATATTTCTACACCGTGTATACGTACGCTCCCCTGGCAATCTCTTTACTCAATATTCGGAGTTACTTGACACCGCTGGTTGCCGATCACCGCCTGCTGCATGTTAAGAACTTGTAAGACATTGATATTTGCTTTACTGTGAGCGTTTTACCACCATATCCTAGTAGTTATAGGAACATTATTTTTGGGTTTTGTTTCTTGTTCTACTAATCATGACAGGATCCAGAGTCAATTCATGGGCTTTGTCGATCGCGGGAGACGTGCCACCACCTTTGCAAATACCACAACCGTCACGAGAGGTGCACAAACATCCAAATGCACATGATCAGGTTAATGTATCTATACCACCATTTAATGGCCATTTTAAACCTGCTTTATATATTGAATGGGAGTTCGACATAAAAAATATATTTGCTTCCCATAATTTCAATGAACATAAAAAGGTTAAGGTTGCGGTTGGTTCTTTCACTGGTTATGCTTTGGTTTGGTGGAGTGAATATTGTCGGTTACACCCTGATTATATACCTACTACTTGGGATGATTTGAAACTTGCCATGCGACATACTTTCGTCCCTGCTTATTATACTC
>NW_021168361.1:0-1134 GCF_002162155.2 Triticum dicoccoides
ATTACAAACTGGCATGATTAGATGTGGTATTGTTGAGGAGAATGAAGCTATGCTTGCACGTTTTCTGGGTGGATTAAATAGAGAGATTCAGACCATTCTAGACTATAAGGAGTATACTAATATCACTCGTTTATTCCATCTTGCTTGTAAAGCTGAACGTGAAGTGCAGGATCGACAAGCATTGGGGCGAACTAACTTTTCTGCAGGCCGACCTTCATCATGGACACCACGTGCATCTTCTACTTCAACTGCACCAGCACCTCCATCCGGTGCCACCTCCAGCCGTGATACAAGAAAACAGGCACAACCACCATTATCTGCCAAGAGCGCACCTGCGGGGCCTGCACAGCGTTCTTCTTCTTCCATGGCATCAACAGGGCACACAAGTGATATTATTTGTCGTCGTTGTAAGGGAGGAGGTCGTTATGCGAGGGAATGCAAATCTCCGCGTGTGATGATTGCTACCGCGGATGGTGGATATGAGTCCGCTAGTGACTATGATGAGGAGACATTGGCTCTTATTACACGTGAAGAACATGGTGGAGATGATTCTGATCATGAGACGCAATACATGGCTCCTGAAGACGCTGACAGGTATGAATGTTTAGTTGCTCAACGTGTTTTGAGTGTGCAGGTCACACAAGCTGAGCAAAATCAGAGGCACAATTTGTTTCATACCAAGGGAGTTGTGAAGGAACGTTCTGTGCGCGTCATAATAGACGGAGGGAGCTGCAACAACTTGGATAGCATGGAGATGGTGGAGAAGCTTTCTCTCACCACAAGACCACATCCACATCCTTACTACATCCAATGGTTCAACAACAGCGGCAAGGTTAAGGTAACACGTACTGTTCGTGTGCATTTTAGTATCTCTACATATGCTGATTATGTTGATTGTGATGTGGTACCTATGCAAGCATGTTCCTTATTACTTGGTAGACCATGGCAATTTGATAAAAATTCTGTACACCATGGTAGAAACAATCACTATACTCTTGTTCATAAGGATAAAAATATTACTTTGCTTCCTATGACTCCTGATTCCATTTTGAAAGATGATATTAATAGAGCTAATAAAGCACAACAGGAGAAGAATAAGAGTGAAAATCAGATTGTGGCAAAAGAATTTGAGCA
>NW_021168362.1:0-1199 GCF_002162155.2 Triticum dicoccoides
ATCGACAAGCTCACCAAAGTGGCTCATTTTCTGCCTATCAAAGAGTCAATCACTGCAGCTCAATTGGCGGAACTCTATACCTCTCGCATTGTCTCTCTGCACGGTATTCCTCAAGTGATATCTTCAGACCGTGGCAGCATCTTTACCTCCAAGTTTTGGGATTCTTTTCAGAAGGCCATGGGCACCAACATCCGCTTCAGCACAGCTTTCCATCCTCAAACAAGCGGTCAAGTCGAGCGTGTCAACCAAATTCTTGAAGATATGCTCAGGGCTTGTGTGATCTCCTTCGGCATGAAGTGGGAGGATTGTCTTCCTTATGCTGAATTCTCATACAACAACAGCTTTCAAGCAAGTTCGGGCAAGGCCCCCTTTGAAATTCTGTATGGCAGGAAGTGCCGTACCCCTCTCAACTGGTCTGAAACCGGTGAACGTCAGCTGCTGGGTAATGACTTAATCACAGAAGCAGAAGAGATGTGCAAAGTCATTTGTGATAACCTCAAAGCAGCCCAGTCCCGCCAGAAGAGCTACTATGATAGTAAGCACCGTGATCTGGTTTTCGAGATCGGAGATCATGTTTACCTCCGCGTCTCTCCCATGAAAGGTACTCGTCGCTTCGGTATCAAAGGGAAGCTTGCCCCTAGATACGTGGGACCTTTCAAGATTGTCAGCAAGAGAGGCGACCTCGCCTATCAACTCGAGCTTCCTTCAAACTTTGCAAATGTTCATTATGTGTTCCATGTCTCTCAGCTTCGAAAGTGCTTCAAGACTCCTGACCGCACCGTCAACTTCGAGGACATTGAGCTCCAAGAAGATCTCTCCTATCGTGAGCACCCAGTTGCTATTCTCGAAGAGACTGAACGCAAGACTCGCAACAAGTCAATCAAATTTCTCAAAGTCAAGTGGTCACACCATTCCGACCGTGAAGCTACCTGGGAACGCGAGGATCACCTCCGTTCTGAGTACCCGGAGTTCTTTCAGTCCTAGATCTCGGGACGAGATCTTTTCGTAGTGGTGGAGTGTTGTAACGCCCCAGATATACTTTCCATATTTGTATCCAACTCTTGCCGTCCCTGGCGCTAAGTTATATTTATTTCTCGGGTTTGGGTCTTTGTCTCCGTGTGTTGTTTTCTTTTTCGTGCATCTCTTATCATGTCATCACGTGCATTGCATTTGCATACATGTTCATCTCATGCATTCGA
>NW_021168363.1:0-1286 GCF_002162155.2 Triticum dicoccoides
ATACCACATCTAATCATGCCAGTTTGTAATTCCTGATAATATTCTTCTACAGAATTTTTCCCTTGTCTTAAACGCTGCAATTTTTGAAGCAATTCACGTTGATAATATGGTGGAACCCAACGCGTACGCATAGCAGTTTTCAAAGCAGCCCAAGTAGTTGGAATAGGATATAATCTACAATGTTCAGACCACCATACACATGCAAAACTAGTGAAAGCACAAACAGCAGCAGCAACTCGTCTCTCCTCAGGATATTGTAAACATGTAAATCGTTGTTCAGTTTCTAACTCCCAAGTAAGATATATATCAGGAACATATCTACCCTCAAATGGTGGAATATTCAATTTCAGTTTAGGAATATGGACATCATCTCGTACCTGAGGTGGTGGTGCAGGCCTACCATTACGAATATATACCTGAGGTCGTCCTGCTGGTGGTGGTACAGGTGGCTGCACGTAGTGTTGATTTTGATCAACCTCATCCTCATAATCTCCCACATAATCATCCTCCTCCGCATCAGCAGCAGGAGCCACAGAAGTATCAACAGCAGCACCAACAGTTTGGCCAAACGCAAGAGGAACACGGCTTGCTCGGCGGAGGTCTGCTTCGCGACGTGGAGGTAGTCGTTGTTGTTGTTGTTGGAGAGGTGCGTTAGCTGCAGCGAGTGGTGGTGGTGGAAGATGCGCGAGCAATTCATTAAACTTGTTATCGAGCTTTGTTTCGAACGTCTTCTCAAATCCAGTGATCTTCTCCATGGCCTCTTCAAAATTGTTCAGCACATCTTGCACCTGTTCAGTCATCATTTGCTGAAACTTATCATGAAGCTCCTTGTTCGATAAATTCTCCCAGTCAATCTCGTCGGCTTGTGATCCTGGCATGGTTAGCAGCAATAGAAACACACAAGAATATGATCCTACAGACTACTAAGAAGTGGTGGTGGTGTATCACAAATCCGTCAAGCAAATCTCAAATTCTTACCAGTTCTTACCCAGCAGCAGGCGGTGATCGGCAACCGTTGTCGTCAAAAACTCTCAAAGCTTGGATAGAGCGATTACCAGGGAGAGTCAAACACACGACGTAGATGTATGTGGAGCTGGGAAGGCTTATAGTATGGTAGCAAAAAGGGTCAGCAATAATCAATTCAGAGATGCAAAGTTGAATAAACGCTCAACGACGGTACTGTGCTGGTCCTAGGCTAGACTGTGCTAGAGACGCGAGCCTAGAACACCAACAAAATCACGGCGCGGCACGTAAACAAGGGAAAAGCACACTCTGAATTTTTTTTT
>NW_021168364.1:0-1075 GCF_002162155.2 Triticum dicoccoides
CCGTTCCCTCCTCTGCTTCCCTCCCTGCACACGCCCGAGCGGAGCCATCGCCGCCGACGCCGTTACCGGGGCCACAACCACCCCCTCGCTCCCACTATGCGTCCCTGAGCTCCGCCCTGACTCCGTGAAGCTACCCACGCGACGCACGCGACCAGAGGAGGCCGCAGTCGACCGGAGCATTGTCGTCTTCACCTCCGGTGCCCGGAGATCGACTCCACCGATTCGGCGCGTCCAGAGCCTCCCCGACCCCGCCGTCCGCACCGTCTGACTCGCCGTGAGCCACTTACCTTATTCCCTAACTCCTTGTGCTCGCCCCCGTGATGTAGCGTCGTTCCCCACGAGCCCAAAAGCTCACCGCCGCCGGCCATGCCGCCGTCGTGGCTACAGACGCCGTAGCTCGTGCCTGGGCGCGTCATAGCACTCAGTTTGCTCCGAGGAGCCCGTAGCGCCCACCAGCCCCTCCTCCCGTGCCCCCGAACGCCAACCCCGACCTCGCCCGAGCTCCGGCCACCGCCTCGGGCTCCACTCCGGCGAGCTCCGGCCTCCCCAGCTCATCCCACATGCTCCACTGGATGCGGACGATGACGGGCTACGCTCCGGTGGTCTCCGCGCGCTTTTCCGCCGCCTGTAGCCCATTCCGGCGAAGCACCGCCGCGCGGTTTGGTCGTCGCCGGCCGAACTCCGGCGAGGCTGACGTGGCGGCTTATTTAGCGCTAATCCCCACCATTAGCCACCCCACCAGCCGCTGACAGTGGGCCCTAGAGCCAAGTCAACCCTGGTCAGTGCGGGTTTGACCCAGGGTTAACCCCAGTGTCACTGACGTGTGGCCCCACACGTCAGGTTTGACCTGGTCAGCCCTGCTGACGCCTCTGTGACGTCACGCTGACGCAATAAACCATTTTCTGGATTTATTATAATTCAGGAAATTTCAGAAAATACCTAAAACTTCTATAAATCATAGAAAATTAACCGTAACTCCAAATTAAATAATTTATATATGAAAAATTATCAGAAAAATTCAAGGAATCCATCTGTACCATTTTCATGCATGTTAGAACAACTTATAGATGCTGTT
>NW_021168365.1:0-1024 GCF_002162155.2 Triticum dicoccoides
GCAAATCAAAGTTAATGCCACGTGCTGATGGTCCCTTTAAGGTGTTAGAGAAAATAAATGATAATGCATATAAACTTGAGCTGCCTGCAGATTTTGGGGTTAGTCCCACTTTTAACATTGCAGATTTGAAGCCTTATTTGGGTGAGGAAGATGAACTTCCGTCGAGGACGACTTCATTTCAAGAAGGGGAGGATGATGAGGACATCAATACAATTGTTACACCCACAGCCCCTGCTGCTATACATACTGGACCAACTACTAGAGCTCGTGCACGCCAACTAAATTACCAGGTACTTTCGTTTCTTGGTAATGATTCTAATGTTCATGAGAATATGATGCTGCCTAAATTGGATACATTTGTTTTGCTTACAAATGAAGGGCCTAGCTTGGAGAAGGATGAACATTGGAGCAAGAACAAGCATGGAGATGATGGCATGCGCAAGGGAAACAAGAACGGAGTTACAAGTGATGATTTCAGGACTTTGAAGCCACCATAATGGGTGCATGAAGCCTTGGACGAAATATACAAGATGCCACTTCATAAATTTCGTCCCGAGGCTATTTTAGGTGCTGCGACACCTTATTATTGGGCCAGGCCCATGTGATTTCGAAATACATAAGTATAGGCTATTTTTAGAGTCCGTATGTGTGGGGAAACAAGAGATAGGGTTGATTTCGGACCCCTCCACCAAGGGCCACGAAATTCCCCCCTCTTCCTCCATATATACAACCCTTAGGGCATCGTTTAGACTTCGGGTTTTGTTTAGATTAAAAGTTCGCCATAGCTGCAACTTCGCGTACTTCGTTTGTGTTCAACGACCAGACAAAGGCGTCACAGAACCCCACCTTGATCAATAAAGCTTTCATCTTATATTCGCAATATCCAGATTGCAATCTCAGTTTCTTGCTTGTTCTTCGTTTGCTCGCAGGAAACAGACCCTCGTGGTCAGGTTGATCGTGCTCCGGCGTGGTCAATAACCTCTCGGAGTTGGTTTAGCGATTGCTAAGGCGCGACGTCCTCGCA
>NW_021168366.1:0-2780 GCF_002162155.2 Triticum dicoccoides
CATCCAGATTCCGCTCACTAAATGCAGCCTTATAGTTTGTTAGTACCATGATCAGACTTGATTTTCAGGTTTTGGTGAGCACAAGCAATAAAAGGTAAAATGATGATCTGTTTTCACCCGCAAAAATATAATGATAATCTGTTTTGGGAGAATATGTTGATCCTCCCCGTCATTTCCTTACATACTACCATTTACAAGAAGGTGACACAGCAAAATAAACAGCAAAATAAAAGGTAAAATGGAAGTATGTAAGGAAATGTTGGCAAGCGGTACTCCTTGAGAATCAAAGACACCAACAGAAATGTGGCACAGCAAAATAAATAGCTCAGCGAATCAAATTATAATATGGTAACTAAAATTGCCCGTGTTTCTTTGAGTTTGGTGGTCTACCCGCATCAAAGTGCAGGTGACCTGAGGAGCAAATTTTTGTTTTGCAGTACTGATTCTGAACCAAATATAGATCCATTAACTACCTTTTTTATTTTCTTTAAGTTTGCCTTATATCTAACAGTGCAAGTACACTTCATTATTCCCATACAAAAAAAGTAAATATGTATTTTCCACATATACAAATATCAAACTCATCACGCTCCTTAGATGCAATGACATATGTGAATATGTGTTTCCCACACAGACAAATGTCAAACTTATCGAGCTCCTTGGTCGCAAATACATGTGTTAATGGACTTGCCATGTTACTACCTATTCGTACAATGACAAGTTCATCACTGTAAGACTGGGTGTTATCCATATGGGACTGGGCCAGCTGCACCAAAGAGGGGATACAATTTCTTGCGTACTGTCATCGTCCAAGTTGAGAACACCTATGTCCCGAGGATTCGTCTTATACTTCCAACTATATTCCTCATCATCTGTGAAATAGACATGATTTTCCTTCAGTTGCGGATATTCTTCAGCACTAAGGTACTGCGACTGGTTACGCCCAAGAAACAACACGTGATGATGCAAGCCATTTATTTCCACAAGCGCTTTTGCTGCCATATCAACTTTGTATAACAAGATTTTTCTAGTTTTACCTATGAGGTCCTCATAACCCGCATCTATGAGTTCATTCTCCGTGCAGACTAGCAGCAAACGGTCCCACGGTGCCTGAACAACATACCACATGTCCCAACTAATGTAATTGTCAATCCCATCTATGATTATGCTCCAGGTGCTGGAAGGGCCACTGAGATCAAACGCATCAATTCTTCCAGTTCTCGTGAATGCATACAATAAATCATGCATGTAGATGCATTCTTTATAGTCACAACCCGGCGGCAGCAAGGTCCACTTACAATCTCCTATCTTTGCAAACAAAAGCTCACCATCTGGACCGTGGATGAGAACCACAATGTAGCTTCCTGCCGACGGATCCGGAAAGATAAATGCCCTGACATAGAGGTGGTCACGAAGCTCGTCGGGAGCATGGGTTAACATTTTGGGATCAACCAGTTTGGAGCCTGACTCCGCACAGTACACTTGCTCGGGCAATCCATATTTAACAATTGTACCTGCATCATCAAAGATTGGCTCTACATAATCGATGGTGATCACCGGCGGGAGAGCAATCTGTTGACCAGTGATCGGATTGATAAGGTGGAGCTCAGACTTGTCATCTGCGGTAACTAGCCAACCATGCGAGGACCCAATCAGATACCTACTGCGGATGGGCGGATCCGGGAGAGTTAGATAGTAGACCCTCTTCTCCGCAAGGCTGTAGAGACAAGCGACGTTCTCACCAGCAGATTCAGAAGTGTAGAGGAGGCAAGGCGTCTGAGGCCGTTTGTACTGCTCAAGCTCGTTGCATAGGCTTGTATACGCAGAGCGCCAGGAGGTGCTGAAAGAGGCCGCACGCATGAGGTCAGGTATCTCCAGGAGTGAAAATATTTCCATCAATACATCCTGCGGCAGCTCCGGCAAATTTCTCACCGCAGTTTCAGTTTCCATCAGTGGTGAGACCTTTCTGAATTTCCCCAGTGAATCGGGAGAAAGAGCCAGGAACTTGGGCAAAATTCTCAGGCCAAAATGTGCAAAGCTCACTATCCTGGCTACGCTACAGCAGGCCTCCATTGGAGCAATTGCAAAACTCGGTCTTGTGGGAGAAGAGATGCTTCAGCGGCAAACCAACGGGACTTGCCTTGCGTCTAATCTGAGAAGAAGCACACCGTCCTGGCTGCACTTATATAGAGAAGCCTGTCCAAGTCCAACCTCA
Organism: Triticum dicoccoides; assembly: GCF_002162155.2. Lineage (NCBI taxonomy): Eukaryota > Viridiplantae > Streptophyta > Magnoliopsida > Poales > Poaceae > Triticum > Triticum dicoccoides. Next base: position 2,216 of record NW_021168366.1, read on the forward strand.
CCTGTGCTCCGATTAGAAGAAGGGGTCCGGATTCGATTAGAGGAAGCGGCTGGAAAAGATCCGAAATTCGAATCCGAGCAGTTACCAAGGGTTCCCGTCGATTGCTCCACTGCGCCTTGGAAGGATGCCGGCCACACACCCCAACGACCAGAGAGGCCCGGAGAACCAGGAGTAGTTGGCAGTGGAAGGTGGCGGCGAGACGGAGCTTGGCCGCTCCGCCGTCTTTGTCGCGGGCGGCGGCGCTATGGAGGCAGGCAGGCTTGTGTCCGTTTGCAGAGGTGAGCGGAGGGGCGTCTGTTTTGCAACCGAGCGCCGTGTGCTCCGCGCGAGCGATCGATTCATTTTTTATATATATTTTGAAAATATTATCCAACGAACGTTCACCAGGAGATAAACCCAAATGATCACACGGATCTCGATACAAAGGTTTTTTCTCTTCCAGGTTTTCATTGGTCTTTCTATTCCTTCTTCGTTTTTATTTCTTTCTTTTTCAATTTTCACTGTTTTTAGCTTTTCTTTCTTTCTTCATTTATCTATCTCTTTTTTGTTTTTTAATCAGTTTTTT
>NW_021168366.1:7484-10019 GCF_002162155.2 Triticum dicoccoides
TTAGCCATAGAAGTAGAAGTAGTCGTTGGCGTGACAACTTCATGAAGACACGATGATGGAGATCATGATGATGGAGATCATGGTGTCATGCCGGTGACAAGATGATCATGGAGCCCCGAAGATGAAGATCAAAGGAGCTATATGATATTGGCCATATCATGTCACTACTCTATTTGATTGCATGTGATGTTTATCATGTTTATGCATCTTGTTTGCTTAGGACGACGGTAGTAAATAAGATGATCCCTTACAAAATTTCAAGAAGTGTTCTCCCCTAACTGTGCACCGTTGCTACAGTTCGTCGCTTCTAAGCACCACGTGATGATCGGGTGTGATGGATTCTTACGTTCACATACAACGGGTGTAAGACAGTTTTACACAGCGAAAACACTTAGGGTTAACTTGACGAGCCTAGTATGTGCAGACATGGCCTCGGAACACGGAGACCGAAAGGTCGAGCATGAGTCGTATAGTAGATATGATCAACATGAAGATGTTCACCGATGATGACTAGTCCGTCTCACATGATGATCGGACACGGCCTAGTTGACTCGGATCATGTAATCACTTAGATGACTAGAGGGATGTCTATCTGAGTGGGAGTTCATAAGATGAACTTAATTATCCTGAACATAGTCAAAAGACCTTTTGCAAATTATGTCGTAGCTCGCGCTTTAGTTCTACTGTTTTAGATATGTTCCTAGAGAAAATATAGTTGAAAGTTGACAGTAGCGATTATGCGGACAGTAGAAAGCTTATGTCCTTAATGCACTACTCAGTGTGCTGAACCCCAAACGTCGTTTGTGGATGTTTCGAACATCGTACATACACGTTTTGATAACTACGTGATAGTTCAGTTAAATGGTTTAAGTAGAGGCACCAAAGACGTTTTCGAAACGTCGCGGAACATATGAGATGTTTCTAGGGCTGAAATTGGGATTTTAGGCTCGTGCCCACGTCAAGAGGTATAAGACCTCCGACGATTTTCTTAGCCTGCAAACTAAGGGAGAAAAGCTCAATCGTTGAGCTTGTGCTCAGATTGTCTGAGTGCAACAATCACTTGAATCGAGTGGGAGTTGATCTTCCAGATGAGATAGTGATGTTTCCCCAAAGTAATTGCCACCAAGCTGCTAGAGCTTCATGATGAACTATAATATATCAGGGACATATATGATGATCCTTGAGATATTCGCGATGTTTGACACCGCGAAAGTAGAAATCAAGAAGGAGCATCAATCGTTGATGGTCAGTGAGACCACTAGTTTCAAGAAGGGCAAGGGCAAGAAGGGATACTTCATGAAACGGCAATTCAGCTGCTGCTCTAGTGAAGAAACCCAAGGTTGAACCCAAACCCGAGACTGAGTACTTCTGTAATAAGGGGAACAGCCACTGGAGCAGAATTACCCTAGATACTTGGTAGATGAGAAGGCTGGCAAGGTCGATAGAAGTATATTGGATATACATTATGTTAATGTGTACTTTACTAGTACTCCTAGTAGCACCAGGGTATTAGATACCGGTTCGGTTGCTAAGTGTTAGTAACTCAAAATAAAAGCTACGGAATAAACGGAGACTAGCTAAAGGTGAGCTGACGATACGTGTTGGAAGTGTTTCCAAGTTTGATGTGATCTAACATCGCACGCTCCCTCTATCATCAAGATTAGTATTAAACCTGAATAAGTGCTCTTGCACCTAAAGGAATGGTTTATTGAATCTCGGTCGTAGTGATACACATTTTCATGCCAAAAGATATAAGATAGTAATGATAGTACCACTTGCTTGTGGCACTGCCATGTAAGTCATATTGGTATAAAACGCATGAAGAAGCTCCATGTTGATGGATCTTTGGACTCACTCGTTTTTGAAAAGTGTGAGACATGCGAACCATGTCTATTGGTGTATATGCATGAAGAAACTCCATGCAAATGGACCGTTTGGACTCAATTGATTTTGAATCACTTGAGATATGCAAATCATACCACATAGGCAAGATGACTGAAAAGCCTCGGTTTTCAATAAGATGGAAGAAGATAGCAACTTGTTGGAAGTAACACATTTTGATGTGTGCAGTCCAATGAGTGCTGAGGCATGCAGTGAGTATCGTTATGTTCTTACTTCACAGATGATTCGAGTAGATGTTGAGAATATTTACTTGATGAAACACAAGTCTGAATTATTGAATGGTTCAAATAATTTCAGAGTGAAGTAGAAGATCATTGTGACAAGAGGATAAAATGTCTATGATATGATCATAGAGATGAATATCTGAGTTACGAGTTTTGGCACACAATTAAGACATTGTGGAAATTGTTTCGCAATTAATACCGCCTGGAACACCATAGTGTGATGGTGTGTCCGAACATCATAGTTGCACCCTATTGGATATGGTGCGTACCATGATGTCTCTTATCGAATTACCACTATTGTCCATGGGTTAGGCATTAGAGACAACCACATTCACTTTAAATAGGGCACCACGTAAATCCGTTGAGATGACACCGTATGAATTATGGTTTAGAGAAACCTAAGTTGTCG
>NW_021168367.1:0-781 GCF_002162155.2 Triticum dicoccoides
CACCGAATGCGCCCGCCGCCACCGACGAGCACCACCGCAGCCACCGTCTCCCCCTCGACCCCTCGCTGTGCTTGCGAGCTCCGCCTCGACCCCCTCCTTCCTCCCCACCGACCCACGGCCCTCCGGAAGCCCCGCAACGCCGCCACCATCGCCGTTCCGTCGCCGGCCACCGAAGCTCGCCGCCATTCGATTCGCCGCCGACAGGACATCCCCGAGCCCACTGACCAACCCTGCGGAACCGCGGTGAGCTCCTCTGCCGTTCGCCCCTTTTTCCCGTCGCTCCGAACGCTCCCTAGCGCTAGCGCTGCCGTGCCCGAAGCTCGCCGCCGCCGCGCCTCATCGCCGGCGTGGCTAGAGCCACCACAGCTCGAATCCGAGCACACCGCTGTGCTCAGAGAACTCCCAGGAGCCTGTAGCGCCCACCAGCCCCTCCTCCCATGCACCATAGCGCCATCTCCGCTGTTGCCCGAGCTCCGGCCGCCGCCGCGAGCTCGACTCCGGCGAGTACAGCGCACCCCGTCCGCTCCTTCCTGCTCCGTTGGATGCGGAAGAGCACGGGCTACGCCCCGGTGGTCTCCGCGAGTCCAGCCGCCGCCTGTAGCTCAAGTCCGGCGAGCTCCCGCCGCAGTTTTGGTCGTCGCCGGCCGAACTCCGGCGAAGTCGACGTGGCTTAGTTAATTAGTCACTAACCCCCCACCTACTGACGCTGACAAGTGGGCCCCAGGGCTTAGTCAAAGCTAACCAGCCCGGGTCAACGCGGGATTAGTCCCTGTGTCACTGA
>NW_021168368.1:0-1009 GCF_002162155.2 Triticum dicoccoides
AGCTTGGGTCGATGAACTTCCCTCTGTACTCTGGGGACTGCGGACCACACCTAATCGGTCGACCGGAAGAACTCCATTCTTCTTGGTCTACGGAGCCGAAGCGGTCTTACCAAGTGATCTTCTGCATAATGCTCCCCGAGTCGAAATCTACAACGAAGCAGAAGCTGAACAAGCGCGGCAGGACGCAGTCGACCTTTTAGAGGAAGAAAGGGAGATGGCTCTGATCCGGTCGACCATCTACCAACAAGATCTGCGCCGTTTCCACGCCCGAAATGTGAGAGGTCGAGCCTTCCAGGAAGGAGATTTGGTTCTCCGAGTGGATCAGCACAAACCACACAAGCTTGCTCCTTCTTGGGAAGGCCCCTTCATAGTCACCAAGGTCCTCCACAATGGGGCGTACCGTCTTTACAACATCGAGCATAATTTCGACGAGCCCCGAGCTTGGAACACGGAGCTACTCCGCCCATTCTACACTTAAGTTTTATCATTCGGATGAGTTGCAATAAAGTACTTTTGTAGTTCATGGACCTCAAAATAATAGTGTCATAGTTCCTCCATAATATCTGTCACTCTTTATTTTTTGTCCAATGAAATTCCCCTCAGTGGGTGACTTAGCTGCGAATCCGTTTCGCCTAAGTTTGTAAAAATCCTACCGAGTGGTGAGCCAGACTCCCACTCGGAGGCTTAGCTGCGAATCCGTTTCGCCTAAGTTATCAAAATCCTACCGAGTGGTAAGCCAGCCTTCCACTCGGAGGCTTAGCTGCAGCCTCGTGCTCGCCTAAGTTATAAAAATCCTACCGAGTGAAGAGCAATCCTCTCACTCGGAGGCTTAGCTGCAGCCTCGTGCTCGCCTAAGTTATAAAAATCCTACCGAGTGAAGAGCAATCCTCTCACTCGGAGGCTTAGCTGCAGCCTCGTGCTCGCCTAAGTTATAAAAATCCTACCGAGTGAAGAGCAACCCTCTCACTCGGGGGCTTAGCTGCAGTCCAAGCACTCGCCTAAGTTGTAA
>NW_021168369.1:0-1407 GCF_002162155.2 Triticum dicoccoides
TGAAAGAACTATGTGGCGCTTTGTCTCGTCGTATGATCCATTCGCTTCCTTATCTTTTCTTTTTCTCGGCCTGGTAGACATGTCTTTCACATAAAAAACCTGCACCACATCATTGGCTAGGACGAATGGTTCGTCTGCATACGCAAGATTGTTGAGATCCACTGTTGTCATTCCGTACTGCGGGTCTTCCGTTACCCCGCCTCGTGTCATATTGACCCATTTGCACTGAAACAAAGGGACCTTCAAATCACCTGATCCATAGTTAAGTTCCCATATGTCCTCTATGTAACCATAATATGTTTCCTTTCCCGTGTTGGTTGTTGCATCAAAGCGGACACCACTATTTTGGTTGGTGCTCTTCTTATCTTGGGCGATCGTGTAAAATGTATTCCCATTTATCTGGTACCCTTTGAAAGTCATTATATTCGAAGATGGTAACTGGGACAGCGAGTACAGGTCATTTTGAATATCTCCATCATTCAAAGCACGTTTCTGCAACCAACCGACGAAAGTCCTCGTTTGTTCGCGTGTAATCCAGTCGTCAGGTTTCTCCGAGTGTTTGTATTATAGAAAATTCTTGTGTTCCTCCATATACGGAGCCACCTAGGAGGAATTCTGTAGAACTGTGTAGTGTGCTTCAGTGAGAGAATGCCCGTTCATACATATTATTTGATGTCCTCCTAGCGTGCCTTTTCCTTCCAGTCTGCCCTTATGCCGCGATTCAGGAACACCAATCGGCTTAAGGTCAGGAATAAAGTCACTACAAAACTCAATGACCTCCTCATTTTCATGGCCTTTCGAGATGCTTCCTTCTGGCCTAGCACGGTTATGAACATATTTCTTCAAGACTCCCATGAACCTTTCAAAGGGGAACATATTGTGTTGAAATACAGGACCCAAAATGTTAATCTCTTCGCAATGGTGAACTAGAACGTGTGTCATGATGTTGAAGAAGGATGGTGAGAACACCAACTCAAAACTGACAAGACATTGCACCAAATCATTCTGTAACCTTGGTATGATTTATGGATCGATTACCTTCTGAGAGATTGCATTGAGGAATGCACATAGTTTCACAATGGCTAATCGAACGTTTTCCGGTAGAAGCCCCCTCAATGCAACCGGAAGGAGTTGCGTCATAATCACGTGGCAGTCATGAGACTTTAGGTTCTAGAACTTTTTCTCTGCCATATTTATTATTCCCTTTATATTCGACGAGAAGCCAGACGGTACCTTCATGCTGAGCAGGCATTCGAAGAAGATTTCCTTCTCTTCTTTGGTAAGAGCATAGCTGGCCTGACCCTGATGTATGTCGTCTTTTCCATGCATACATTGCTGGTCCTCACGTGCCTCTGGTATATCTTTTGTCTTCCCATACATGCCCAAAAAGCCAAGCAGGGTCACGCA
>NW_021168370.1:0-515 GCF_002162155.2 Triticum dicoccoides
TTAGGCGAGTACTGGACTGGAGCCAAGTCTCTGAGCCGGAGGCCGCCTCACCACTCGGTAGGATTTTCAAACACTTGGGCGAGTACTGGACTGCAGCTAAGCCCCCGAGTGGGAAGCTGGCTCACCACTCGGTAGGATTTTCAAACACTTAGGCGAGTACTGGACTGCAGCTAAGCCCCCGAGTGGGAGGCTGGCTCACCACTCGGTAGGATTTTCAAAAACTTAGGCGAGTACTTGACTGCAGCTAAGCCTCCGAGTCGGAGGCTGGCTCACCACTCGGTAGGATTTTCAAACACTTAGGCGAGTACTGGACTGCAGCTAACTCCCCGAGTGGGAGGCTGTCTCACCACTCGGTAGGATTTTCAGACACTTAGGCGAGTACTGGACTACAGCTAAGCCCCCGAGTGGGAGGGTCGCTCTCCACTCGGTAGGATTTTTCAAACTTAGGCGAGTACTGGAATGCAGCTAAGCCTCCGAGTGGGAGGGTCGCTCTCCACTCGGTAGGATTTTTCAAA
>NW_021168370.1:5983-9847 GCF_002162155.2 Triticum dicoccoides
AACTTCTCCTCGTTTGGCGAGAATGCGAAAAGGTCCAATGTAACGAGGAGCCAATTTGCCTTTGATACCGAAACGATGGGTTCCCTTCAGAGGGGTGACCCGAAGATAAGCCTTCTCGTCAACCTCGAAAGTCATAGCCTTATGCTTTCGGTCATATTGACTCTTTTGACGGGATTGGGCTGTTTTCAACTTTTCACGAACGATACGAACTTGTTCTTCTGCTTCCTGAATCATGTCCGGGCCAAAGAATTGTCTTTCCCCGGTCTCTGACCAGTTAAGGGGTGTTCGACACCGTCGTCCATAGAGAACTTCAAAAGGGGCTTTACCCAAGCTAGATTGATAGCTGTTGTTATAAGCGAATTCGGCAAATGGAAGGCACTTCTCCCAGTCCATCCCGAATGAGATAACCGAGGCTCGAAGCATGTCTTCTAGAATCTGGTTGACGCGTTCCACTTGACCACTTGACTGAGGGTGGAAGGCGGTGCCAAAGGAGAGACGGGTTCCCATAGCATTTTGGAAACTTTCCCAAAATCGAGAGGTGAAAAGACTTCCTCGATCCGAGTTAATTTCCAAAGGAACACCATGGAGGGACACTATTCGGGAGATGTATAAGTCTGCCAATTGACTAGCGGTTATACTCTCACGAACAGGTAGGAAATGGGCTACTTTGGAAAGACGATCGACAACGACGAAGATAGCATTATTCCCTCTCTTGGTCCTGGGAAAACCAGTAATGAAATCCATACCAATTTTATCCCATTTCCATTCAGGAATAGCTAAGGGTTGAAGGGTGCCAGCAGGCCGTTGGTGCTCTGCTTTTACACGACGACAAACGTCGCAATTAGCAATATACTGAGCAATTTCTCTCTTCATCCTAGTCCACCAGAACCTCTGGCGTAGGTCCTGATACATCTTAGTACTACCGGGATGAATAGTGAGAGGAGATTCATGAGCCTCCTTAAGGATCAACTGCCGTAGATGCTGGTTCTTGGGAACCACTAGACGGTTCTCAAAGTACACAACACCATGATCATTTGTGGAGAAACAACTAGCACCTCCGCTAGCAATGTTCTCCTTGATCTTAGCTATTCCCTTATCTCGCTTCTGGGCAGCAATGATTTGATCCGTAAGAGTAGGTTTCGCCACCAAGGTGGAAAGAAATCCTTGAGGAACAATGTGAAGGTTAAGCTTCCGAAATTCCTCATGAAGAAGCAGTTGACTTTGTTGTAACATCAGATTGTTACAATAAGATTTACGACTTAGCGCATCAGCCATGACGTTGGCTTTCCCTGGGGTGTAGGTTATTCCTAAGTCGAAATCTGTGATCAACTCGACCCAACGTCTTTGCCTGAGATTCAAATCCGGTTGGGTGAAGATGTAGTTCAGACTTTGGTGATCAGTGAATATTTCGCAACGATTACCGAGGAGGTAATGTCGCCAGGTCTTAAGCGCATAGACTACGGCTGCAAGCTCTAGATCATGAGTAGGATAATTCTCCTCATGTGGGTGCAATTGCCGTGAAGCGTAGGCAATTACGTGTCGATCTTGCATGAGAATGCAACCTAGTCCTTGTCGCGAGGCGTCGCAGTAGATAACAAAGTCCTTAGAGAAGTCTGGCGGTACCAGTACGGGAGCAGAAGTCAGGCGTCTTTTCAGTTCCTGAAAGCTGTGCTCACATTGTGGAGTCCACTCGAACTTCTTATCTTTCTTGAGGAGTTCGGTTAGAGGTTTAGCAACCTTGGAGAAGTTCTCGACAAAGCAACGACAATAGCTCGCTAAGCCCAGAAAGCTCCGAACTTGCTTGACCGATTCAGGTGGAGTCCAGTTAAGGACGGCTTGAACTCGCTCAGGGTTAACAGCAATACCTTTACCAGATATTACATGACCCAGATAGGTCACTTCTGACAACCAGAATTCACATTTAGAAAATTTGGCATAAAGGCGATGCTCTCGAAGTTTCTTCAACACTAGCCTTAGATGTTCGGCATGTTCTTCCTCGTTCTTGGAGTAGATGAGTATATCATCGAGATAAATTACGACGAATTTAACCAAATACTCCATGAAGATTGAGTTCATTAACCGAGAAAAGGTGGCTGGAGCGTTGGTTAAACCGAAGGACATGACGGTGTACTCGTATTGGCCATAACGAGTAACAAAGGCCGTTTTAGGAATGTCCCCGTTTCTTATTTTGATTTGATGGTAGCCCAACCTCAAATCCATCTTGGAGAAGACTGAGGATCCAGCGAGCTGATCGTACAGGTCGTTGATCCTGGGAAGTGGATATTTGTTCTTGATTGTGACCAAATTGACAGGTCGGTAATCTACAACCATCCGGTCCGTACCATCCTTCTTCTTGACGAATAGGACGGGGCAAGCCCACGGAGAAGAGCTAGGTCGGATGAAACCCTTTTTCAAGGACTCATCGAGTTGTTTCTTAAGCTCGGCTAGTTCTAGGGGTGCCATCTTATAAGGTCTTCTAGCAATCGGAACGGTTCCTGGAATGAGGTCTATTACGAACTCAACATCCCTGTCAGGTGGAACACCTGGCAATTCCTCTGGAAAGACATCCGGAAAGTCACAGACTACCCGAACGTCCTCAAGGTCTGGCAAAGGGCTGGCGTTAAGAGAATATAGTTGTCGCTTAGCTATTCGGGTCAAGACATTGACTATCTTTCCCGAAGGATGGGTGAGTTGAACAGTCCTAGAGAAGCAATCGATTTGGGCATGATGAGCCGACATCCAGTCCATACCCAAAATGATATTAATATCTGAAGATTTAAGGGCTATCAAAGACGCGAGGAAAACAAGTCTGTCGACTTGGATTTCATTTCCATGGCTTACTCTAGAAGTTTGCCATTTGGATCCCGGAGTTTGAATTACCATAGAGGTTGGCATATCACCGAATGCGACGTTATGCAAACGAGCATAATTTTCAGATATAAAAGAATGAGAGGCTCCTGCATCGAAAAGAACAGATGCCGGGTGGCAATTGACAAGAAGCGTACCGAGAACGACGTTGGGATCCTCTTGAGCTTCTTCGGCAGAGATACAGTTGACATGGCCACGTGAAGCGGTGACCGGCTTGGCATGGAATATTTTTCCTGTCGGCTTGCCATGGCCAACAGCTTTAGCAGACTGGTTGGGGTTGGTCTGGGGACAGTCACGCATATAGTGACCAGATTCCCCACACTTGAAACAAGTCACGGAACTGGTACGTGGAGGAGCATTGTTAGTTGGACCCCCATAGGACTTGGCCTGTGCAGACTGTTGGACAGGGCGAGGCGCCTGGAAAGATGGCCTCGGTGTGAACCTGGGTGGCAGGGCGGTGTTGGGTACCCACACGCGGCGCTTCTGAGGACCAGCACCGGATGAGGAACCCATATCACGGCCATGCTTGCGTGTTGCGTCATAGTCAGTCTGACCAGTTGCAGCACTGATGGCTTTGTTGACAAGTTTCTGAAAAGTTGTGCACTCATGCAGACGGAGGTCGCGGCGAAGCTCAGGACTAAGGCCCTTACGGAACCTTGCTTGCTTCTTGGCATCGGTAGACACTTCCTCAGTTGCATATCGTGCGAGATTACCAAACTCCCTGCTGTAAGCATCCACAGAGAGTCGGCCTTGGGTGAAACTGCAAAATTCTTCACGTTTACGGTCCATGAGACCCTCCGGAATGTGATGTTCACGGAAAGCCTCACTGAACTCAGCCCAAGTAGTGACATGGCCCGCCGGGCGCATAGCTCCATAATTCTCCCACCATAGACTGGCGGGGCCTTCAAGATGATATGCAGCAAAGGTGACCTTGTCAGCCTCCGCTACCAGCGCGGATCGCAGTTTGTGAGAGATACTGCGAAGCCAGTCATCAGC
>NW_021168371.1:0-1740 GCF_002162155.2 Triticum dicoccoides
TGGCCGGCCGCCCCGGCCGCCGGCGACGGCGGCGACAGCCACCGCGCGAGAGCACCGGCCGCCGGCGATGGCGTCTACCACCGCGCCGCGCGTGCCTCTCCCTTCCCTTTCCATCTCTTTGCGTGAGCCTCCTGTGGCAGAAAGAGAGAGAGGAGCCGTCTCCGATCTGTCTCCTCGCCCTGTCTGTGATGTAGCGGGTCGGGGCTCCGCCGGCCGCCGGCGACGACAACGCGCCATCGCGCCGCGCGAGCACTCTTTTCCCCTTCCCCTTCTTTTCTTTTTACTGTCTCCATCCACCTCCTCCCCACAGAGAGAAAGAGAGGCAACTGCCGCACGACGGCGACCTAGATGGACGGAGAGGCTTCGTCCCTGCCGACCCCTTCGCCGGTCGCGCGTTCCCCTTGCGGTGAGCGCGCCGCCGTCGAATGGATCGGTGGTGGTGATCTTTGCCCCTGAAAAGGGGTGGTGTTCTTCTTCTCGATGCCTCGGCTTGCCGATGCGCATCGAGATCGAGAGGAACGGCGCGGCCTTGCGGCGGCGCTACTTTTTCCGTTTCCTTGAAGGATTCGTTCTTTGCCCTGTCTAGGGTTCTTGGGGGAAGGGGATCTCTATTTCTTTCTCTGTTTTATCTTTTTACCGAAAAACATCTAACCAAGATGGCCTGATACCATTGATAGACCCACTTGGATCGTGGTAGGCTAGATCTTTCCGGTAACCTACCTTCCTTGGGTGCGGATGAGCTCGATCCAGAGCCGGCCATGGTGATGTAGGGGCCGGTGATGGCAGAGGGATCGAAACGGAGAGGTGGAAGTGGTGATTCCCGTGAGCACTGCGATTGCCCTAGATCGGAAGGAGATTTCGGTGGGGAGTCTGGCGGCGCGGTGAACCTCGTACCGTGCGCCCCGGCCCCCACCTCTTTATATATCGCAGGTCACAGGGGGCCACCAATCATAGAACGGTTGGGCGCCCCCGATCAGGGCGCGAATAGATCAGGGCCCGATGGGCCGTTGAGCCCACTCGGTGGAGAGATCAACCTAACAGATCGATGCATGGCTGGTAGGGATTACGCCTTGGATTAATTTCTCAACGAAGTTTTGGACCACACTTGTTCTGACTCAACATCGATCCAAAATTAGTAATAGGACAAATACCTATATGTGTTCAGTTCTAACGGCGATTAGACAAGCAACATGTATACTTCTTAAACGAATTCCCAAATTGCCGCTAATCTTTGGCCTTGCCTCCCTATCATACCTAAGTTGCCGATATTTTACGGACTCCTCCTGGTCCTCTAAGTTATGCATCTAAGATGCCGAATTGGTAGCTACGTTGCTCAGCACTAGGGTGCATCCAGCTCTGCCCATAGACTACCCTCGATCAGCTCTAGCCCCCTCTCTCCATTTGCACAGGCTTCGTTAATGAAAGCTTCTAAGATGTCGTGTGAATTCGTTCATTCACATACGCATGTAAGTTCCCATTGCCTCTCGATCCTACCTAGCTAGCGATATTCTACGCACCCTACCTAGCTACTTTGCTGAGCACCCTAGTGCATGTCCTCAATCAGCTTGTGTCTCCTTCATCTATCGACGCCGATGTGGCACTCTATCTCGTGTTGCTTTTATAATGCCACGTTATGCAAGCATGCATGTCTTCTGTGTGTCCTTCAGCCAAGAGTTACTTAATCACCATGTTGCTATTAGTAGACTTACAACTACCATTGCAACTTAATCACCAGAAGAA
>NW_021168372.1:0-1094 GCF_002162155.2 Triticum dicoccoides
CGATGGGAATACGCAGGGGATCCTCGTTCCTGCGGCGAAGCTCTTCTCTTTGCAGAGAGTCGAGTGGCTCGGGCTGGTACTCTTCGTAGCCTCGAGCAGGGTCGCCGCCGTCGCCTGCTCCACCACCGCGGGCGAAGCCAGGAGGGCTGTGGGGCCCGTCGACCATCAAGATTTCCGCCGCTGGATCACTGCTTCCGCACTCGGATGCAGTCTCTCCGGAGCCAGTCGACTGATCGAACAAGCCGTAGAGAGATTCGTTGGGCTCGATTGCCGCAACTTGTGTAGTGGTCGACTGGCGAGCCACCGCGTGACTCACCCATCGCTGAAGCCTCGACCGGCCTGAGCGCTTGCGCTGGCGGGAGACCGGGAGGGTGGAAGACGGAGGAGCCGACCGATACTGGGTCGATGGTTGCCGCAGCAGGACGCCGCGGATACATGCACGAAAATGCGTCGCACCGCGGACGGGGAGCGCATCTACGTCGAGTGGAGCCTCCTGGAGCCATGCGGAGTCGTCGGCGATGAAGGTGAGAGTGCCGAGACGGATCTCTTGACCCTCGATCAAAACTCCAGCAGACACCATGATGAAAATACTCGGAAGAATTGCAACTTCTCCACAAAATCGCTAAAACACCGGCCCCAAGGTGGGCGCCAACTGTCGTGGTTCTAAGCCTGACAGTAGAGTGGGGGTAGGTATGGAGAGGCAAGGTCCTAGCTATGGAGAGGTTGTAAGCACAAAGGATGTACGAGTTCAGGCCCTTCTCGGAAGAAGTAACAGCCCTACGTCTCGGAGCCCGGAGGCGGTCGAGTGGATTATGAATGTATGGATTACAAGGTGCCGAACCCTTCTGCCTGTGGAGGGGGGTGGCTTATATAGAGTGCGCCAGGACCCCAGCCAGCCCACGTAGGAGAGGGTTTAAGGTGAGTTAAGTCTGGGGCGTTACTGGTAACGCCCCACATAAAGTGCCTTTACTATCATAAAGTCTACTTAATTACAGGCCGTTGCGGTGCAGAGTGCCTCTTGACCTCCTGGTGGTCGAGTGAGTCTTCGTGGTCGAGTCCTTCAGGCCAGTCGAGTGAATCCTCGTTGGTCGACT
>NW_021168373.1:0-940 GCF_002162155.2 Triticum dicoccoides
TAATAGTCCATGAAACGGGTCAGCATCGACAAAAACCGCGAGTGTGGATGACCGACACGTAAGCACACCTTGGGATTCAACAATCATGGAAATCGCTTTGGGACCCCAAAACGATGAGTAATAGTCCCCGAAACATGTCAGAATCGACAAAAACCATGAGTGTTGATGATCGACACGTAAACTTACCCAGGGTTCGTCAATTGTGGAAATCACCACGGGAACCCAAAACAGTGAGTAATAGTCCACGAAATAGGCCAGAATCGGGCAAACCTGCGAATGTTGATGACCGGCACGTAAGCGCACCTTGGGGTTCAACAACTATGGAAATTGCTTCCGGACCCCAAAACGGTGAGTAATGGTCCATGAAACGGGTCAGAATTGGCCGATACTGTGAGTGTTGGCGATGCACCCGTAAACGCACCCCGAGGATCGTCAATCGTGGAAATCGCTTTGCGACCCCAAAACGCTGAGTAATAGTGCACGAAATGGACCAGAATCGGCCAAAATTGGGAGTGTTGATTACCGACACGTAAACGCACCCCGGGATTCGTGAATCATGGTAATCAATTTGGGACCCGAAAATGGTGAGTAATAGTCCAAGAGACGGACCAGAATTGGCCAAAATTGTGAGTGTTGCTGACCAACATGTGAACGCACCCCGGGGTTCGACAATCATGGAAATCGCTTCGGGACCCCAAAATTGAGTAATAGTCCATTAAACGGGTCAGAATCGAGAATACCGCGATTGTTGATGACTGACACGTAAGCGCACCTTGGGTTCGACAACCATGGAAATCACTTTCGGACCCCAAAACGGTGAGTAATAGTCCATGAAACGGGCAAGAATCAGCCAAAACTGCGAGTGTTGACACCCCGGGGTTCGACAACCATGGAAATCGCTTCGGGGCCCCAAATTGACCACGAAACGGGTCAGAACTAA
>NW_021168374.1:0-914 GCF_002162155.2 Triticum dicoccoides
AGTGAGTAATAGTCCATGAAACAGGCAGAATCAGCCAAAACTGTGAGTGTTGATGACTAACACGTAAGTGCGCCTTGGGGATCAACCACTATGGAAATCACTTCAGGACTAGAAAACGGTGACTAAAAGTCCACAAAATGCGTTAGAATTGGCCAAAACTGTGAGTGTTCATAACCAACACGTAAGCGCACCCAGGGGTTCGTTAATCGTGGAAATTATTTCGGGGCCCCAAAACAATGAGTAATTGTCCATGAAACGGGCCAGAATTGGCCAAAACTACTAGTATTGATGACCGACATGTAAACGCACCCCGCCGTTCGTTAATCGTTGAAATCACACCGGGGCCCCAAGACAGTGAGTGTTGATGACCGACACCTAAACGCACCTTAGGGTTCAACAACTATGGAAGTCGCTTTGGGACCCCTAAATGGTGAGTAATAGCCCACGAATCGCGTCAGAATTGGCCAAAACTATGAGTGTTGACGACAGACACGCAAACGCACACCGGGGATTGTCAATCGTGGAAATCGCTCTGGGACGCCCAAACGGTGAGTAATAGTGCACGAAACGGACGAGAATTGGCCAAAATTGCGAGTGTTTATGACCGACACGTAAACGCACCCCGGAGTTCGTCAATCGTGGAAATCACTCCGGGACCCCAAAACTAAGTAATAATCCAAGAAATGGGCCATAATCGGCCCAAAGTGCGCTTGTTGATGATCGACACGTAAGCGCACCATGGGGTCAAACAACCGTGGAAATCACTTCGGGGCCCCAAAATGGTGAGTAATAGTCCATGAAACGGGCCAGAATCGGCCAAAACTGTGAGTGTTGATGACCGACACGTAAACGGACCTTAGGGTTCAACCACTATGGAATCGCTTCGGGACCCATAAATTATGAGTAATAGTCCA
>NW_021168375.1:0-840 GCF_002162155.2 Triticum dicoccoides
AAGGAAGACGGTGCGGCGCATACCACGTGAGGTCGACGCGGGGTGACGGCGGAGCAGACCGCGGGCTGCGACGCTACGGCCCGAAGGGGCGACGCAGCGGCGGCAGGCGGGTCGGGGCGACAGCGGAAGACCTCGGGGCGGCGGCGGGGACCGCGGGCCGCGACGCTGCGGCCCGAAGGGGCGACGCAACGTCGGTTCGCGAGTCGGTGCAACCGCGAGGACGGCCTCGAGACGGCGGCGTGGACCGCGTGCCACGCTCGCTACGGCTCGACGGGGCGACGCAGCGGCGGTGCGAGGGTCGGTGCAGCCACGGGGACGGCCTGGAGCGGACGGCCCCGGAGCGGCGGTGGACCGCGGGCCGCGGCACTACGGCCCGAAGGGGCGACGCAGCGGTGACGCGGGTCGGTGCAGCCGGGAGAAGAACCACGGGGCGGCGGCGCTGCGGCCCGACGGGGAGACGCAGCGGCAGCCCGATGCTCGATCGGTGGAGAGGCGCGCTGAACTCGGGAACGATCTTCACGGGACCTGCGGATGCGCGCATAACCGATGGGCCAGGTCGGTCGCGCGGCGTAGATGAGGCGGATCGCGGCGGCGAGCGGGTGATCAAGCCGATCGCACGCGAGGTCGGGGACGCCGCTCGGTGAAGGCGTGGTGGCGGCGGAGTCCGAGATGAAGCCGGCGGTGGCGGGCGGCAGGGCGGCTATGATTGGCCGCCGCATGGCGCGAGGCCGCCGGGTCGAGGTGATGCAGGAGTCCCGGTCGGAGCAGGGCGGTGACGTCCGGCGTAGATCGACGAGCGGGCCGTCACGCGAACGGCGGTGGTGAAGGGCCGCCGCATGA
>NW_021168376.1:0-1419 GCF_002162155.2 Triticum dicoccoides
GTGCGGGGAGTGCGGGAGGGGCGGCGTCGGCGTCGGGCCCGATCCCGATTGGATCGGGGGGAGAGGGAGAAAGCGAGTGGGGGGGGGCGAGTGGATAGGGTTAGGGTTCGGTGGGAGGGGGTTATGCAGAGGGGGGGGGCGCCTGGGCCGGCCTGGGGGCCCGATGGCCAGCTGGGCCACGGCCCAGCAAGGGGTCTCCTTCTTTCTTTTGTTTTTGCTTTGCCTTTTCTTTTCTTTTTTTCTTTTTTTTTCTCATTTGTTTTCTGTTTTAGTTCATTTAAAAGTATTTAGGCAATTTATAAAAATGTGTTTACTGCACTATAGTTACCTATGCCACTTTTGGCACAGCCCGAACATTTTAGTTTAATATTTTTGAAAACTTTTGTCGTTTGATTGATTTAGGATTTAAATTTGAAACGGTTTCGAATTAACCCGAGATTAACTACAGTGAAAGGGGTGACATGTCATCATTAGTAGGGGATTACTGTAGCTTGATTATCCGGGCGTCACAATTCTCCTCCACTACAAGAAATCTCGTCCCGAGATTTAAGAGGGGAGTAAAGGGAAAGACTAGGTTACGAAACTCTAACGATCCTTCTTGGTCTTGGTTACTCTTCTCGAAGAGGTAGATCCACTACGTTGATGTCTTCATTTCTCTGCTGCAGGTCATCATGATGAAGTCGACGTCCTTTCTTCAGAAACTCCATCATCCTACGAACACGACCAAGGGGAAAAACTCCGAAAGAACGCATATCCACAAAGCTGGGCATCTGACGGTGAACTCAATGGGAAATACACAAGGTACCCCACGAGTTGTATTTCAGTGTATTCGTTGAGTGCAATATACGATGGTACCAAAGTTTCAAACGGGTAGGCAATCATTCGATGACTAGACAGAAGCTGGAATAGGGGTTTGAACAACTAGAATAACATGGTGTTTGATTCTAGGATGAATAACGGTATAGCAATTAGCTAGTGAATCACATACAAAGCCAGGTGCAAAGGATGCATTAGAATCCGAGTTGTAAAGAAGAGTCAGGTTTCGATCCAGTGGACCTGTGGGTTATGGGCCCACCATGCGGGTTGAAAGTAGGAAGGGTGGTGACATCTTGCACAGCCGCGACAGGGAGGCATGTCAGTGAGTAGCTTGTCAGCTATGCCGGCAACAACATCGGTACCAAGGGCGAGGGACGAAGAGAACCGTTTTCCTGCTCGTTGAACGAGGCGGACCAGTAGGCGAAGTTCTCGTCCATCGGTGGTTACCGGAATGTCATCAACAAAAGTAACAGGGTCTTACTGACAGAATTGTACAACGAGGTGTTTACATAAGCAGGAGAATATTACTGCTCAGATCATATAGTTCACAAGAAAGGTTAAACCAACAATGGAAGGAAAATATGATCATCAGATTAAACAGAA
>NW_021168377.1:0-1089 GCF_002162155.2 Triticum dicoccoides
TTCTCCTCCATCTTGCAGCTGTAGAACTTATTGGAGACTTCATATCTCTCAATCCGGGCATTTGCTTGAAATATTAACTTCAACTCCTGGAACATCTCATATGCCCCATGACGTTCAAAACGTCGTTGAAGACCCGGTTCTAAGCCGTAAAGCATGGCACACTAAACTATAGAGTAGTCATCAGCTTTGCTCTGCCAGACGTTCTTAACGTCGTCAGTTGCATCAGCAGCAGGCCTGGCACCCAGCGGTGCTTCCAGGACGTAACTCTTCTGTGCAGCAATGAGGATAATCCTCAGGTTACGGACCCAGTCCGTGTAATTGCTACCATCATCTTTCAACTTTGCTTTCTCAAGGAACGCATTAAAATTCAACGGAACAATAGCACGAGCCATCTATCTACATACAAACATAGACAAGCAAAATACTATCAGGTACTAAGTTCATGATAAATTTAAGTTCAATTAATCATATTACTAAAGAACTCCCACTCAGACAGACATCTCTCTAGTCATCTAAGTGATTACGTGATCCAAATCAACTAAACCATGTCCGATCATCACGTGAGATGGAGTAGTTTCAATGGTGAACATCTCTATGTTGATCATATCTACTATATGATTCACGCTCGACCTTTCGGTCCCTGTGTTCCGAGGCCATATCTGTATATGCTAGGCTCGTCAAGTATAACCTGAGTATTCCGCGTGTGCAACTGTTTTGCACCCGTTGTATTTGAACGTAGAGCCTATCACACCCGATCATCACATGGTGTCTCAGCACGAAGAACTTTTGCAACGGTGCATACTCAGGGAGAACACTTCTTGATAATTAGTGAGAGATCATCTTAAAATGCTACCGTCAAACAAAGCAAGATAAGATGCAAAAAGGATAAACATCACATGCAATCAATATAAGTGATATGATATGGCCATCATCATCTTGTGCTTGTGATCTCCATCTTCGAAGCACCGTCGTGATCACCATCGTCACCGGCGCGACACCTTGATCTCCATCGTAGCATCGTTGTCGTTACGCCATCTATTGCTTCTACGACTATCGCTACCGCTTAGAGATAAAGTAAAGCAATTACAG
>NW_021168378.1:0-1010 GCF_002162155.2 Triticum dicoccoides
AAAAAAAAAGAGAAGAAAAAAAAAGCGTGAGAAAAAAAAAGAGAGAAGAAAAAAATCGGATCTATCTAGAATCAATCTCGTACCTGAATTCGGATTGGAATCTGTTTTGCGCACTGTTCAGTAAAACAGGTGTATCTTCCTCATACGAAGTCCGTTTTGGCTCCGTGAGTACTCAAATTGAAGCTAGCGACGAGCCGCATCTAAATAGTTGCAGAAGCTAGTTCAATATTTGACACCTCAAAATCGGCTTCTAAATAGGTCTTTTTGCCCTCTGAAGTTCGTGAACACAGCTTGTTCCAATTTTTCAGGCCAGTTTTAGAATTCTTTGACTCCTCATATCAACTCGGAATTGAGTGATTCTTTTTGCATTGGAAAGCTTGAGTTAGTAGCACTATTTGAAAGAATTTATCGAATAAGGAGCTTCATGATAAGTTTCAGCAAATGATGACTGAACAGGTGCAAGATGTGCTGAACAATTTTGAAGAGGCCATGGAGAAGATCACTGGCCTTGAGAAGACGTTCGAAACAAAGCTCGATAATAGATTTAATGAATTGCTCGCGCGTCTTCCACCACCACCACCCGCTGCACCTAACGCACCTCTCCAACAACAACAACAACGACTACCTCCAGGTCGCGAAATAGACCTTCGCCGAGCGAGCCGTGTTCCTCTTGCGTTTGGCCAAACTGTTGGTGCTGCTGTTGATACTTCTGTGGCTCCTGCTACTGCTGTTGCTGGTACCCAGGAGGATGATGAGTATGCGGGCGATTATGAGGATGAGGTTGATCAAAATCAGATCTACGAGCAGCCACCAGCACCACCACCAGCAGGTCGACCTCAGGTATATATTCGTAATGGTAGGCCTGCACCACCACCTCAGGTACGAGATGATGTCCATATTCCTAAACTGAAATTGAATATTCCACCATTTGAGGGTAGATATGTTCCTGATATATATCTTACTTGGGAGTTAGAAACTGAACAACGATTTACATGTTTACAATATCCTGA
>NW_021168379.1:0-1224 GCF_002162155.2 Triticum dicoccoides
ACTATAGAATTTCTGATGAGTATATGTTGTTGACATATTGTTGATCAGAAATGACGTAGAATTTCTGGAAAGCATATAGGGTTATTTTGAAAGTGTTTTTCAATGGAAAGCCTGGATTAAGCTACTTGAACATTGAGCATCAAGATCTATAAGGATAGATCAAAATGCTTAATAATACTTTCAAATGAGCACATACCTTGACATGATCTTGAAGGTGTTCAAGATGGACCAGTCAAAGAAGGAGTTCTTGCCTGAGTTGTAAGGTACGAAGTTAAGACTTAAAGCTTGACCTCGGCAGAATAGAGAGAAAGGACGAAGGTCGTCCCCTATGCTTAAGACATAGGCTCTACAGTATGCCATGCTGACTACCGCACCTGAAGTGTGCCTTGCCATGAGTCAGTCAAGGGGTACAAGAGTGATCCATGAATGGATCACAGACAGCGGTCAAAGTTATCCTTGGTAACTAGTGGACTAAGGAATTTTCTCGATTATGGAGGTGGTAAAAGAGTTCGTCGTAAAGGTTACGTCGATGCAAGCTTAACACCTATCCGGATAGCTCTAAGAAGAGATACCAGATACGTATTATGGGGCAACAATTTAGAATAGCTCCAAGTAGAACAGTTATTTGGAATAGCTCCAAATAGAGCGTGGTAGCTACATCTAGGAGATGACATAGAGATTTGTAAAGCACACACGGATCTGAAAGGTTCGGACTCGTTGACTAAAACCTCTCTCACAAGCAACATGATCAAACCTAAAACTCTTGGGTATTAGTCACATGGCAATGTGACCTGTGAGTGTTAATCACATGGCGATGTGAACTAGATTATTGACTCTAGTGCAAGTGGGAGACTGTTGGAAATATGCCCTAGAGGCAATAATAAAAGTGTTATTATTATATTTCCTTGTTCATGATAATTGTCTTTTATTCATGCTATAACTGTATTATCCGGAAATCGTAATACACATGTGAATACATAGACCACAATATGTCCCTAGTGAGCCTCTAGTTGACTAGCTCGTTGTGATCAACAGATAGTCATGGTTTCCTGGCTATGGACATTGGATGTCGTTGATAACGGGATCACATCATTAGGAGAATGATGTGATGGACAAGACCCAATCCTAAGCCTAGCACAAAGATCGTGTAGTTCGTTTGCTAGAGCTTTGCCAATGTCAAGTATCTCTTCCTTTGACCATGAGAGCGTGTAACTCCTGGATACC
>NW_021168380.1:0-1889 GCF_002162155.2 Triticum dicoccoides
AAACTGGTCGATGTTGAGTCTAGAAATTCTTTAGTTATATGTAGGGGAATTGTTTGTGGGATGGAACGTAAGGCTCTTTTTACTCCTTATACCTTATGACTTCTGATCTGAGTCAGTCCATTCTTCTACCGGGGGTTAAGGAATTAGGATCTGTTCTCTCTATCAGGATCACGAGTTACTAATCAGTAGTACCTTATAAGTTTGGTGGTTACAAGCCTAGTTCAGATCTACTACCACATTATGTTGCCAGAATGGTTTCAGAACTTTGATATGATGATGTTGAGTGTGTACGAAATCCTTTGTCAAATGTCTCAAAATCCTTTTTGAGCATTTACAGCTGTTATGCTGCCGAAATTTTGCTAGAAATTCTAATGCCTTTGCATTATGATTGTGCTTTCAGATGGCCACTCGCGACCTCAATCAAGTGGTTCGCCTGACTCGATGCCTAGATGTACCCGGCCATACTGCCAAGTTGGTCAGGGTAATGACTGAGGCTGGATATCGCTGGTATCCCGAGTACACGGTCGAAGAGAAATTCCGAGATTTTAATCAAAGCCAGTATCTCTGCACTGTCAGGATATTTCCATCTTATCCTGGATCCACCGAGTCTCTTCACTGCTCCTATGGACTCGGGGTTACTATTGAGATGGCTGTGCAGGACGCCGCCTACTCTATGATGACCATTATGCGAGTCAGATCTGGTTTATTTCGGGACTCTGACTTCCGGTATATGCCAGGATCACTTCCGGGAGCACAAGGGTATCTCCAGGCTATTTATGCTGACCCCACTCAGGAGGATTCACGGACTCGCACCACTGCTGAGATGCTCGAGGATAAGGACCGTGAAAATCGGGCCTTAAGGTTAGAGCTCTTCAATACCCGTGCTGATCACTGGGCTACTTTGACTCGGTTCGCACCGGCGGTGCAAGCTGGATGTTTAGATATGCGCGATCTCTATCCTGTGAGATCTGCTCTGCCAGACGTGATGGTTTGGCGTGATGTAGGAGGCATCACCCCACCTCGCGGTCCCCGCAGGCCACCGTTTGTCGGTCCACGACCTCATCCTAGCCCCTATGATCCACAAGCTCCGCGAGACCGTCTGTTTCCGTATGATCATGTTGAACTTCCAGGCTATGGAGGTGACTTTTACGAGGACTACTACGGATCGGTCTGAGTTAGTGGTAGTATCACTAGTTTGCACTAGCTGTGTCGTCTATCGTCCTGCGTGACTCGTGGGATATGACCTAGTTGTACTCTTTCCGGAGATGTAGAAAAATAATGTATAGGAGCTTGGAATGTCTCCGATGAGATGTAATCCTCTTTTCACCGTAATAGTACTTTGTTTGGTCTTGTACTAAACCCTGTATGGTGTGTATGACGATGGAATAAAGAAGCAGTTTCTGTATCTACCATGTCATACGATGATCATCTTGCATTTCGAGTCATTCCTTGCATTTTTATCCTATGTCGGAATTCTATCATCCTGACTAAATCATTGTCTTGTTTACCTAGGATGGTCAACACGCGCGCTAACCCTGCTTCTCAAGAGCAGGCCGAAGGCAGTGAAGCCAGGAATGAAAATCTGCCTCATCCTCCTTCACTAGCCGAGGTTATGATGGAAGCTGAGAGAAACAAGCGGGAGACAAACCGTTTGTTGGAGCGTATTGAACAGAATACAGCACACCATCAGAGGGCTAACGTGGTGTCACTCAGTGATTTTATCAAATTGCATCCACCCACGTTCCACCACTCCGTCGAGCCTCTCGACGCTGATGATTGGCTTCGCAGTATCTCTCACAAGCTGCGTTCCGCGCTAGTAGCTGAGGTTGACAAGGTCACCTTTGCTGCATATCATCTTGAAGGCCCCGCCAGTCTATGGTGGGAGAATT
>NW_021168381.1:0-1001 GCF_002162155.2 Triticum dicoccoides
ACGTGGCACACGCCGCGTACACGGACCCGTACACGGACCCGTGAACGGGTATGAGAGGTCCGGGAAAAAATGGCCCATACACCATGCGAACCGGCTCAAAACCAGCTAATGATGGTCAACAAACGGTGCCATGGCAGCGAAAACATGTCTCATGGCAAAAAAACGCTGCCACGGCAGCGTTTCAAAAACAGTGTACCCCTCCTTCACAAACTAAGGGCAGGGGTCCCAATGGGGGCTAAAACCCTCGGGTATAGTAGGGAGGAGGGGTCCTTCCTGGTGGGCGTACGGAACACGGGTGATTTTTCTTAGGGAAAACACCCGTGTTCACGTACGCCCATCCTTTCCCAACGTTGCCTCGGATGTCCCGTCGTTATGCCATCACGAAGGTGTTGGCCCGGTCCCGTGTACGTCTCGTGAGAAATTCTGACCCAACAGCCGAAGGTGGCTCGGGAAACAGGAAAGTACCCTGTTGTGTGCACGATCCGACCGACGGTAAACAGTCGCAACGATGTCCCTCCAATGTCGCCTTCGGAAAAACGTTGCCCCTCGGTAGCAACGTCATCGCTGTCCCGGTCCCCTGTACGTCTCAAGTGAAATTCTGACCCAACAGCCGAATGCGGCTCGGGAAACAGGAAAGTAGCCCGTTTCGTGCACGATAAGACCGTCCGACAACGTTGCACCGATGTCCCGATAAAGTTGCCTTTGGAAAATCGTTGCATCCGTATCTTTATTGCTGCTGGTGTGACACGCGTGATTTGGCCTTGCAGGACGCCTTCGTGCAAGTGATCCTCCCGTGCTATGCACGGGCGGAGGCTTGGTTGGTTTGACCGCTTGTTGGCTACTAAGCGCATGAGTAGCTTTGGACCCGTGTCTGCCGGTAGATCCCCCGTTGTACTGCGGCCGACTACCGGCGCCGTGTCCCGTCCCTCGTGTGGCTTTTACTCGCTGGATTAATAGTGCTTGCGTGCTAGTACCCGACCTACGGGAAGTGGTGCTTCGGA
>NW_021168382.1:0-719 GCF_002162155.2 Triticum dicoccoides
TCCATGAAACGGGCCAGAATCGGCCAAAACTGCGAGTGTTGATGACCAACACGTAAGCACACCTTGGAGTCCGACAACCACGGAAATCGCTTTGGGACCCCAAAACGGTGAGTAATAGTCCATGAAACGGGCCAGAATCGGCCAAAACTGCGAGTGTTGATGACCAACACGTAAGCACACCTTGGGGTTCAACAACTATGGAAATCGCTTCGGGACCCAAAAACGATGAGTAATAGTCCACGAAACGGGTCAGAATTGGACAAAACTGTGAGTGTTGACAACTGACACATAAACGCACCCCGGGGTTCATCAATCGTGGAAATCGCTCTGGGTCCCCAAAATAGCGAGTAATAGTCCACGAAACGGACAAGAACCGGCCAAATATATGAGTGTTGATGATCGACACGTAAACGCACCCCGAGGTTCGTTAATCATGGAAATGACTCCGGGACCCCAAAACAGAGTAATAGTCCAAGAGACGGGCCAGAATCAGACCGAACTGTGATTGTTGATGACCGACACATAAGCGCACCTTGGAGTTCGACAACCAAGGAAATCGCTTTGGGGCCCAAAAACGGTGAGTAATAGTCCATGAAACGGGCCAGAATCGGCCAAATCTGCAAGTGTTGATGACCAACAGGTAAGCACGCCCTGGGGTTCAACAACTATGAAAATCGCTTCGGGACCCCAAAACGTTGAGTAATAGTCCACGAAACGGG
>NW_021168383.1:0-1161 GCF_002162155.2 Triticum dicoccoides
CGGCCGGATCTCCTCATGGATGGAACCCGAATAGGCGATAAACCTGGACTAGAGACTTGAGTGTTTAGGCAGGCCGTGGCCGACACCCACGTTGGGCTTCCGCTTGAAGGTTGCCGAGTACATGTCGTGTAAATGGCGGTAAGTGGTGAGAGCGTGTGTGAAGAAGTACACCCCTGCAGGGTTAATATGATCTATTCGAATAGCCGTGTCCGCGGAAAAGGACTTCTGGGTTGCTTATATCAGTTCATAGACAAGTGAAAGTGGATACTCTAAAATACGCAAGATAAGCGTGAGTGCTATGGATGGCGTTCTCGTAGGGAGACGGGAGCGGTTCCATAGTGGTGTATTGGTTGGTGAATATGTGGACTCGTGTGCGCCACCTCAAAAGAGTTACTCGCAGTCGTAGTTTAGGATAGCCACCGAGTCAAAGCTGGCTTGCTGCAGTTAAACCCCATCGTCCCCTTTGTTGATAATGATGCATATGTAGATAGTTCTGATGTAAGTCTTGCTGGGTACATTTGTACTCACGTTTGCCTATTTTATGTTTTTGCAGAGAGACTTCGGTCTCACTAGTAGTTCCACGTGGACTTCGACGTTTAGCTTGTTACCTCAGCTACGATCTTGTGCCTCGGCAGGATTGGTAGATAGTCAGGCTTCTCAGCCTTTTTCATTTACAGATGTCTGTACTCAGACATGTTAAGCTTCCGCATGTGCTTTGACTTGTATGCTCTGAATGTTGGGTCATGAGACCCATGTTTGTAATATCTCGCTCCTCGGAGCCTATTGATAAATTACTTGAGTCATAGCGTCATGTTGTGATGCCATGTTGTATTTGCACATATCGAGCATATTGTGTGTATGTTATTGAAATGCTTGGTATGTGTGGGATCTGACCATCTAGTTGTTTATCTTTAGTAGCCTCTCTTACGGGGAAATGTCTCCTAGTGTTTCACTGAGCCATGGTAGCTTGCTACTGCTCCGGAACACTTAGGCTGGCCGGCATGTGTCCTTCTTCGTTCCTGTGTCTGTCCCTTCGGGGAAATGTCACACGATGAATACCAGAGTCCTGTTAGCCCGCTACAGCCCGGTTCACCGGAGTCCTGCTAGCCCAGTGCTACAGCCTGGATTCACTCGCTGATGACCGACACGTTCGATGCTGGG
>NW_021168384.1:0-1095 GCF_002162155.2 Triticum dicoccoides
GAAATCCCTTTGAAACAGATGAGTTTCCGTATGAAACCCTAATACTTCGAAGGAGATTGTTTGTTTTGTACACGAAGTGCATCCAGTTTTTGCCGTAAGCCTCTGTACTTTCTTGAACATGCTATGTGGGTGAAATGATGATACCATGCCAACTTGGAACCTTTTCGGAGTTCATTTCATATGCTTTTCAATTTCATGGTCTTATAGCTCAAAATAATCAGTAAATGCATGAAAAATAACAAATGAAGTCGGAAAGGGTTGTAAATTGATGATACGGCTTTGAATGGTGCATTTTGAACATAGAAAAACTATGGAGTTCAAATAAGTTAAAAAAATGAAATCCCTTTGTAATAGACGAGTTTCCGTATGAAACCCTGATACTTCGAAGGAGATTGTCTATTTTGTACATGAAGTGCATCCAGTTTTTGCTACAAGACTCTGTACTTTCTTGCACATGCTATGTTGGTCAAATGATGATACCATGCCAACTTGGAACCTTTTCAGAGTTCATTTCAAATGCTTTTCAATTTCATGGTCTTATAGCTCAAAATAATCAGTAGAAGCATGAAAAATAACAAATGAAGTCGGAAAGGGTTGTAAATTGATGACGTTCCTTTGAATGGTGCATTTTGAACATAAAAAAACTATGGAGTTCAAATAAGTTCAAAAATATGAAATCCCTTTGTAACATATGATTTCCCTATGAAACCCTGATACTTCGAAGGAGATTGTCTGTTTTGTACACGAAGTGCATCCAGTTTTTGCCGTAAGACTCTGTACTTTCTTGCACATGCTATGTGGGTGAAATGATCATACCATGCCAACTTGGAACCTTTTCATAGTTCATTTCAAATGTTTTTTCAATTTCATGGTCTTATAGCTCAAAATAATCAGTAAATGCACGAAAAATAACAAATGAAGTTGGAAAGGGTTGTAAATTGATGATGTTGCTTTGAATGGTGCATTTTGAACATAAAAAAACTATGGAGTTAAAATAAGTTCAAAAAAATGAAATCCCTTTGTAATAGACGAGTTTCCGTATGAAACCTTGATACTTCGAAGGAGATTGTCCGTTTTGTACACGAAGTGCATCCA
>NW_021168385.1:0-829 GCF_002162155.2 Triticum dicoccoides
CACTCCACAAATGTCAACAAAGACATGGATGGATAGAGCATAACTTAAATATCAAAACTCCCTTACTGATCATCCTCAAAAGAGGCACGGATCACTAGGAAACAAGCTGGACATATAGCATCATGAACTAAAATATCCCAGACTTAGTGAAAATCACTAAGTCCCTGAAATCTGCAATCTCAGGTACCTCTCTTCGCAAGCTTGCACAAGACAACACACACATCCTAAAAATGCATGGGTGGCACCTCTGGAAAGAAGACAAAATGCTTCACAATACATCCCAAAGGGGCACAGGCATATCATGCACGGATTAAATATAGCAAAAATGACAAAAGTGCAAGATGAACTAACGGATCTGCAATTTAACTCACGAAGCCTCCTTCTAACAGCATTTTGGGTATCAAGATGATCTCAAATGCAAATGATGCAATGGAATGAAATGATGTACATGTCGAGTCGAAGATTTTGACATATCATACGCCTAAAACGGATCTACGGTTGCGGAGATACGAGCAGTCAAAGATAGCATAAAAAATCTGGGAGTTAGGGTTTCGGGGGAGAGGTCAACCTAGCCCAGATCCAGATCTGGATCGGCACGCTTCCCGAGGCGGCGCCGGAGACACTGTAGCAGCCGGAGGAGCTCGTCGCCGGAACCGGTGGAGGAGGGGAGACCGGCGAGGCGGCGGGGAGAGGCCGGGGGCGGCGCCCGGCGGCGGTGGACGCGGCCCGCGCGCCGGCGAGGGCGGCGGCGGCCGGCGCCGATGTTCCCGGGCGGCGAGGGAGCCGCGGGCGGCGGCGCGGAGGCGGCGGCGGACTCCGGTCGGGGCGC
>NW_021168386.1:0-1032 GCF_002162155.2 Triticum dicoccoides
CGAGTGTTGATGACCGACACATAAATGCACCCAGGGATGGTCAATCATGGAAATCGCTCTAGGACCCGAAAACGGTGAGTAATAGTGCACGAAATGAACCAGAATTGGCCAAAATTGTGAGTGTTGATAACTGACACGTAAACGCACCCTGCGGTTCGTCAGCTGTGGAAATCACTCCGGGGCCCCAAAACTGGGTAATAGTCACGAAACGGGACAGAATCGGCCAAAACTACGAGTGTTGATGATAGACACGCAAACGCACCCCAGGGTTCGTCAATCGTGGAAATCACTCCAGGACCCCAAAACAGTGAGTAATAGTCCAAGAGACGGGCCAAAATCGGCCAAAACTGCGAGTGTTGATGACCGACACGTAAGCGCACCTTTGGGTTCAACAACTATGGAAATCGCTTTGGGACCCCAAAACGGTGAGTAATAGTCCAAGAATCGGGCCAGAATCAGCCCAAACTGCGTTTGTTGATG
Organism: Triticum dicoccoides; assembly: GCF_002162155.2. Lineage (NCBI taxonomy): Eukaryota > Viridiplantae > Streptophyta > Magnoliopsida > Poales > Poaceae > Triticum > Triticum dicoccoides. The sequence goes on from NW_021168386.1 coordinate 481, forward strand.
ACCGACACGTAAGCGCACCTTAGGGTTCAACAACAATCGAAATCGCTTTGGGACACCAAAACGGTGAGTAATAGTCCATGAAACGGGCCAGAATCAGCCAAAATTGCGACTATTGACGACATACACATAAACACACCCCGGGGATTGTGAATGTGGAAATAGCGCTGGGACCCCATAATGGTGAGTAATAGTCCACGAAAGAGCCCAGAATCGAACAAAATTAGGATTGCTGGTGAGCGACACGTAAACGCAACCCTGGGTGCGTCAATCGTGGAAATCGCTCCGGGACCCCAAAACGATGAGTAATAATCCATGAAACGGGGCAGAGTCAGCCAAAACTGCGAGTGTGGATGGCCGACACATAAATGCACCCCAGGGATCGTCAATCATGGAAATCGCTCTAGGACCCCAAAACGGTGAGTAATAGTGCACGAAATGAACTAGAATTGGCCAAAATTGTGAGTGTTGATAACCGACATGTAAACGCACCCTGCGGTTCGTCAGTTGTGGAAATCACACCGGGGCCCCAAAACTAGGTAATAGTCACGAAAC
>NW_021168387.1:0-1748 GCF_002162155.2 Triticum dicoccoides
GTTATATTTTGAATGGTGGGGCAGTAAGCTGGTGCAGTTGCAAGCAGAGCGTCGTGGCGGGATCTACATGTGAAGCGGAGTACATGGCAGCCTCGAAGGCAGCGCATGAGGCAATTTGGGTGAAGGAGTTCATCACTGACTTAGGAGTCATACCCAATGCGTCGGGGCCGATCAAGCTCTTCTGTGACAACACTAGAGCTATTGCTCTTGCCAAGGAGCCCAAGTTTCACAAGAGACAAGGCACATCAAGCGTCGCTTCAACTCCATACGTGAAAATGTTCAAGATGGAGACCTAGATATTTGTAAAGTACATACGGACCTGAATGTAGCAGATCCGTTGACTAAACCTCTCCCTAGAGCAAAACATGATCAACACTAGAATTCCATGGGTGTTCGATTCATCACAATGTAACTAGATTATTGACTCTAGTGCAAGTGGGAGACTGTTGGAAATATGCCCTAGAGGCAATAATAAAAGGATTATTATTATATTTCCTTGTTCATGATAATTGTCTTTTATTCATGCTATAATTGTGTTATCCGGAAATCGTAATACATGTGTGAATAATAGACACCAACATGTCCCTAGTAAGCCTCTAGTTGACTAGCTCGTTGATCAATAGATAGTCATGGTTTCCTGACTATGGGCATTGGATGCCATTGATAACGAGATCACATCATTAGGAGAATGATGTGATGGACAAGACCCAATCCTAAACATAGCACAAGATCGTATAGTTCGTTTGCTAGAGTTTTCCAATGTCAAGTATCCTTTCCTTGGACCATGAGATCGTGTAACTCCCGGATATCGTAGGAGTGCTTTGGGTATACCAAACGTCACAACGTAACTGGGTGACTATAAAGGTATACTACGGGTATCTCCGAAAGTGTCTGTTTGGTTGACACGGATCAAAACTGTGATTTGTCACTCCGTATGACGGAGAGGTATCACTGGGCCCACTCGGTAATGCATCATCATTATTAGCTCAAAGTGACCAAGTGTCTGGTCACGGGATCATGCATTACGGTACGAGTAAAGTGACTTGCCGGTAACGAGATTGAACGAGGTATTGGGATACCGGCGATCGAATCTCAGGCAAGTAACATACCGATTGACGAAGGGAATTGTATACGGGTTTGCTTGAATCCTCGACATCGTGGTTCATCTGATGAGATCATCGAGGAGCATGTGGGAGCCAACATGGGTATCCAGATCCCGCTGTTGGTTATTGACCGGAGAGCGATCTCGGTCATGTCTACATGTCTCCCGAACCCGTAGGGTCTACACACTTAAGGTTCGGTGACGCTAGGGTTGTAGGGATATGTATATGCAGTAACCCGAAAGTTGTTCGGAGTCCCGAATGAGATCCTGGACGTCACGAGGAGTTCCGGAATGGTCCGGAGGTAAAGAATTATATATAGGAAGTGCTATTTCGGCCGTCGGGACAAGTTTCGGGGTCACCGGTATTGTATCGGGACCACCAGAAGGGTACCGGGGGTCCACCGGGTGGGCCCACCTATCCCGGAGGGCCCCATGGGCTGAAGTGGGAAGGGATCCAGCCCAAAGTGGGCTGGGGCGCCACTTCCCCTAGGGCCCATGCGCCTTGGGGTGGGGAAACCCTAAAGGGGGGGGGGCGCCCCCTTGCTTGGGGGGCAAGCCCCCCACCCCTTGGCCGCCGCCCCCCTAGGAGATTGCATCTCCTAGGGCCAGCGCCCCCCTTAGGCCCCCCTATATATGGTGGGGGGGG
>NW_021168388.1:0-1131 GCF_002162155.2 Triticum dicoccoides
TTCATCCTTCTCCAAGCTAGGCCCTTCATTTGTAAGCAAAACAAATGTATCCAATTTAGGCAGCATCATATTCTCATGAACATTAGAATCATTACCAAGAAACGAAAGTACCTAATAATTTAATTGGCGTGCGCGAGCTCTAGTAATTGGTCCCGTATATGTAGCAGTAGGGGCTGTGGGTGTAACAATGGTATTGATGTCCTCATCATCCTCCCCTTCTTGAAATGAAGTCGTCCTCGACGGAAACTCATCTTCCTCACCCAAATAAGGCTTCAAATCTGCAATGTTAAAAGTGGGACTAACCCCAAAATCTGCAGGCAGCTCAAGTTTATATGCATTATCATTTATTTTCTCTAACACCTTAAAGGGACCATCAGCACGTGGCATTAGCTTTGATTTGCCAAAATCGGGAAATCTATCCTTACGCAAATGTAACCAAACAAGATCTCCAGGTGCAAACACAACATGTTTTCTACCCTTATCTCCAGCAAGTTTATATTTAGCATTCATACGCTCAATGTTTTCCTTAGTTAACTCATGCATTTTTAAAATCAATTCAGCATGTTGTTTAGCATCAAAATTAACCTTCTCCGAAGATGGAAGAGGCAACAAATCAATAGGTGCACGAGGTAGGAAACCATACACAACTTCAAAAGGGCACATCTTAGTAGTAGAATGCAATGAATGATTATAAGCAAATTCAATATGAGGCAAGCATTCCTCCTACATTTTCTTATTATTCTTCAAAACAGCCCTAAGCATAGTAGACAACGTTCTATTGACTACTTCAGTTTGTCCATCAGTTTGGGGGTGACAAGTAGTACTAAAAAGCAGTTTAGTCCCCAACTTAGCCCATAAACATCTCCAAAAGTGGCTAAGAAATTTAGTATCACGATCTGAAACAATAGTATTTGGCACACCATGCAAGCGAATAATTTCACGAAAGAACAAATCAGCAACATTAACAGCATCATCGCTTTTATGACATGGTATAAAGTGTGCCATTTTCGAGAATCTATCCACGACAACAAATATGCTATCCCTCCCCTTCTTTGTTCGAGGTAAACCTAAAACAAAGTCCATAGATATATCCTCCCAAGGAACACTAGGTACAGGCAAAGGCATATATAA
>NW_021168389.1:0-1020 GCF_002162155.2 Triticum dicoccoides
AGCCCAATGTGTGGTAGTATCGGGTCATTGGACAACATACACGGAACTCAGGGCTTAAGGACGGTTCCAGTGAGACAACCCACCATGTACTCCTACATGGCCTCTCACCGCTACCTTTACCAAATCGTGTTCACACTCTTAACTCTCAGCATCAGAACATATCGTGGCACTCCAATTCATTCCCAATGAACCAGACCTGACACAACTCTAAGCAATAGCAGGCATAGCATGGTAGGAACACATCAGTGGCTTCAATCAACTCCTACACATGCTAGTGGGTTTCAACTATTTACTGTGGCAATGACAGGTCATGCAGAGGAATGGGTTCAACTACCGCAGCACAAAGTAGCAGATGAATCGTTGTTGTCCTAATGCAATAACTGAGAGCAGGAGCGAGAGAGTAGGGTTTTATCGAAATGAACAAGGGGGTTTGCTTGCCTAGTAAATCAACAAGGGAGGCACTGCTTCACAGACAGGTACTCTGGAACGTCTCCGGATCAGGACCTATCGAGAAGAAACGGTGCCGGCAATCAATACACAATCATATGCAACAATATGATGCATGAACATGGCATGTAGATGTGATGCTGTTTGAGCTAATGCATCTAGTAAACATTTGGTTTGAAGTCCATTTGAACCAAAGGTTCAAATGCATTTCTAAATTAGGTCTCTTATATATGCCATAATGTGTTTTCCCATATTCAGCATGTATAAGTTGGTTTTTCATGCATGAAACTAGTACAGATGGAAAGGTTGCATTTTTCTGATAATTTTTCATATATAAATTATTTTAATCTGAGCTACGGTTGAATTTCTATGAATTTTTGAAGTTTAAATCATTTTCTGGATTTTCTGAATTATTTTAATTCCAGAAAATATATAATTGCGTCAGCATGACGTCATCACTACATCAGCGGGTCAACGCGGCTGTCCAGGTCAAATCTGACGTGTGGGACCCACACGTCAGTGACAGGGGGGTTAACAGGGGTTAATTAGTTTAATTAAAAGGTTAGGGGGGGG
>NW_021168390.1:0-973 GCF_002162155.2 Triticum dicoccoides
ACAGTTATAGCATGAATAAAAGACAATTATCATGAACAATGAAATATAATAATACTTTTATTATTGCCTCTAGGGCATATTTCCAACAGTCTCCCACTTGCACTAGAGTCACCAATCTAGTTACATTGTGATGAATCGAACACCCATAGAGTTCTGGTGTTGATCATGTTTTGCACGCGAGAGAGGTTTAGTCAGCGGATCTGCGACATTCAGATCCGTGTGCACTTTGCAAATCTCTATGTCTCCATCTTGAACATTTTCACGGATGGAGTTGAAACGACGCTTGATGTGCCTGGTCTTCTTGTGAAACCTGGGCTCCTTGGCGAGGGCAATAGCTCCAGTGTTGTCATAGAAGAGTTTGATCGGCCCCGACGCATTGGGTATGACTCCTAGGTCGGTGATGAACTCCTTCACCCAAATCGCTTCATGTGCTGCCTCCGAGGCTGCCATGTACTCCGCTTCACACGTAGATCCCGCCACGACGCTCTGCTTGCAGCTGCACCAGCTTACCGCTCCACCATTCAACATATACACGTATCCGGTTTGTGACTTAGAGTCATCCAGATCTGAGTCGAAGCTAGCGTCGACGTAACCCTTTACGACGAGCTCTTCGTCTCCTCCATAAACGAGAAACATGTCCTTCGTCCTTTTCAGGTACTTCAGGATATTCTTGACCGCTGTCCAGTGTTCCTTGCCGGGATTACTTTGGTATCTTGCTACCAAACTTACGGCAAGGTTTACATCGGGTCTGGTACACAGCATGGCATACATAATAGATCCTATGGCTGAAGCATAGGGGATGACACTCATCTCTTCTTTATCTTTTGCCGTGGTCGGTGACTGAGCTGAGCTCAGTCTCACACCTTGTAACATAGGCAAGAACCCCTTCTTGGACTGATCCATTCTGAATCTCTTCAAAATCTTATCAAGGTATGTGCTTTGTGAAAGACCTATGAGGCGTCTCGATCTATCT
>NW_021168391.1:0-920 GCF_002162155.2 Triticum dicoccoides
TATTATCGAGGAATATGGTGGCAGGGGGCACCGCACACGGCTAAGGAATCGATCACGTGGATCAACTTGTGTCAACTTGTGTGTTTAGAGGTGCCCCTGCCTCCGTATATAAAGGAGCCAAGGGGGGAGGAGGCGCCGGCCAGGAGGAGGTGGCGCAGGAGGAGTCCTACTCCTACCGGGAGTAGGACTCCCCCCCCCCAATCCTATTCCAACTAGGATTCCCAAGGGGGAAAGAGGGAGAGGGGTGGCCGGCCACCTCTCCTAGTCCTAATAGGACTAGGGGAAGGGGGGAGGCGCGCAGCCCCCTTGGGCTGCCCCTTTCTCCTTTCCACTAAGGCCCATGATGGCCCATATGGCTCCCGGGGGGTTCCGGTAACCTCCCGGTAACCCGGTAAAATCCCGATTTCACCCGGAACATTTCCGATGTCCAAACATAGGCTTCCAATATATCAATCTTTATGTCTCGACCATTTCGAGACTCCTCGTCATGTCCGTGATCACATCTGGGACTCCGAACAACTTTCGGTACATCAAAATGCATAAACTCATAATATAACTGTCATCGTAACCTTAAGCGTGCGGACCCTACGGGTTCGAGAACAATGTAGACATGACCGAGACACGTCTCCGGTCAATAACCAATAGCGGGACCTGGATGCCCATATTGGCTCCTACATATTCTACGAAGATCTTTATCGGTCAGACCGCATAACAACATACGTTGTTCCCTTTGTCATCGGTATGTTACTTGCCCGAGATTCGATCGTCGGTATCCAATACCTAGTTCAATCTCGTTACCGGCAAGTCTCTTTACTCGTTCCGTAATACATCATCTCACAACTAACATATTAGTTGTAATTCTTGCAAGGCTTATGTGATGTGTATTACCGAGAGGGCCCAGAGATACCTCTCCGACAATC
>NW_021168392.1:0-1170 GCF_002162155.2 Triticum dicoccoides
GCTCCGGGGCCCCATAACGGGCTAGAATCGTGAGTAATAGTCCACGAAACGGACCAGAATTAGCCAAAATTATGAGTGTTGATGACCGATACATAAGCACACCTTGGGGTTCGACAACCATGGAAATCGCTTTGGGACCCCAAAATGGTGAGTAATAGTCCACGAAACGGGTCAGACATGACAAAAACCGTGAGTATCGATGACCGACACGTAAACGCACCCCGGGGTTCAACAATTGTCCTTGAAACGGTCCAGAATCGACCAAAACAGCGGTTGTTGATGACCGACATGTAAGCGCAGCTTGGGGTTCAACTACCATGGAAATCACTTTGGGACCCCAAAACCGTGAGTAATAGTGCACGAAACAGGTTAGAATCGACAAAAACCGCGAGTGTTGATAACCGACACGTCAGCGCACCTTGGGGTTCAACAACTATGCAAATCACTTCTTGACCCCAAAACGGTTAGTAATAGTCCACGAAACGGGTCAGAATTGGCCAAAACTATGAGTGTTGACGACGGACATGCAAACGCACCCTGGGATAGTCAATTGTGAAAATCGCTCCGGGACCCTGAAAAGTAATAGTCCACAAAACGGACCAGAATTGGCCAAAATTGTGAGTGTTGATGACCGACACATAAACGCAACCCGGGGTTCGTCAATCGTGGAAATCACTTCGGAACCCCAAAACTGAGTAACAGCGCAAGAAATGGGCTAGAATCGGCCCAAACTGCGAGTCTCAACGACCAACACATAAGCACATATTGGTGTTCAACAACCATGAAAATCACTTTTGGGACCCCAAAGCGGTGAGTAAAAGTCCGTGAAACGGGCCAGAATCGGCCAAAACTGCGAGTGTTGATGACCGACACGTAAGCGCACCTTGGGGTTCAACAACTATGCAAATCGCTTTGGGCCCCCAAAACTTTAAGTAATAGTCTACAAAACGTGTCAGAATAGGCAAAACTGTGAGTGTTGACGACAAACGCCTAAACGCATCCCGGGGATTGTCAATCATGGAAATCGCTCTAGGACGCGAAAACGGTGAGTAATAGTCCATGAAACGGACCAGAATCGGCAACAATTGTGAGTGTTGATGACCAACACGTAAACGCACATCGGATTTCACCAATCGTGCAAATCGCTTCGGGACCCCAAAATGGTGAGTA
>NW_021168393.1:0-1072 GCF_002162155.2 Triticum dicoccoides
GTGTAAAATTATTTGTACTAGGCTATAGAGCTAGTGCAACTCTAGTGTAAAATTATTTCAACTTGCTTATAGAGCTAGTTCAACTCTAGTGTAAAATTATTTAAACTAGCTTATAGTGCTAGTTCAACTCTAGTGTAAAATTATTTGTACTAGGCTATAAAGCTAGTTCAACTCTAGTGTAAAATTATTTGAACTAGCTTATAGAGCTGGCTCAACTCTAGTGTAAAATTATTTCAACTAGCTTATAGAGCTAGTTCAATTGTAGTGTAAAATTATGTGTACTAGGCTATAGAGATAGTTCAACTCTAGTGTAAAATTATTTATACTAGGCTATAGTGCTAGTTCAACTCTAGTGTAAAATTATTTTTACTAGGCTATAGCGCTAGTGCAACTCTAGTGTAAAATTATTTCAACTAGCTTATATTGCTAGTTCAACTCTAGTGTAAAATTATTTGAACTAGCTTATAGAGCTAGCTCAACTCTAGTGTAAAATTATTTCGACTAGCTTATAGAGCTAGTTCAATTGTAGTGTAAAATTATTTGTACTAGGCTATATAGCTAGTTCAACTCTAGTGTAAAATTATTTGAACTAGCTTATAGAGCTAGTTCAACTCTAGTGTAAAATTATTTTAACTAGCTTATAGAGCTAGTTCAACTCTAGTTTACAATTATTTGTACTAGGCTATAGAGCTAGTTCAACTCGAGTGTAAAATTATTTGAACTAGCTTATAGACCTATTTCAACTCTAGTGTAAAATTATTTGTACTAGGCTATAGAGCTAGTTCAACTATAGTGTAAAATTATTTTAACTAGCTTATAGAGCTAGTTCAACGCTAGTGTCAAATTATTTGTACTAGGCTATAGAACTAGTGCAACTCTAGTGAAAAATTTATTTCAACTAGTTATAGAGCTAGTTCAACTCTAGTGTAAAATTATTTGAACTAGCTTATAGTGCTCTTTCAACTCTAGTGTAAAATTATTTGTACTAGGCTATAGAGCTAGTTCAACTCTAGTGTACAATTATTTAACTAGCTTATAGAGCTAGGTCAACTCTAGTGTAAAATCATTTGTA
>NW_021168394.1:0-4374 GCF_002162155.2 Triticum dicoccoides
TCGAGCTGAACGTGTGCCAAGAACTCGGAGGTTCCGGAGTAACGGTGCTTGGCTTCGGTCTACGAGGGTACGTAGACAACACTCTCCCCTCTCGTTGCTATACATCACCATGATCTTGCGTGTGCGTAGGAATTTTTTTCGAAAGTACTACGTTCCCCAACAGCATGAGGCCGTCAGAAGTTTGTTGGCGGGTTTTGAGGTACGTTTGATAATGTACTTCTTTGTTAGTTGCGCATAAACAAGATGCGCCCTGTGTAGATAGTAGCCCCTGAGACTCTGTGCGTTGTCAAAATTGATGGCGCGCAGAGGATCATAATCCCAGGTCTAAAATGTCGCCTTTGTATACAGGTGGCGAAGTGTCCGGAATCGAGCCGAACTGATGATTTTGCTGAACTAAAGCAGCAACTTGACGTCGCAGATGCCGACATCGCGCTCATCAACGAGCGGCTTGATGAGGCTCAAGGTATGCAATTCCTCGGGTGGCATCTGGTAAGAGGAGCTTTATGTCAGTATCTTACAATGTGTGTGCTTGACGCATATGGTGCGGCCGCCGTGGAGAGTCTTCGGGTGGAACTTGCCCGAGCTAAGGAACAAGCCAGGAAAAGTGATGCGGCTACCGAGAAGGCCCTTGAAGAGCTGAGAGCCGAACAGGCTGCTCAGTGCCAAAGCAAGAAGGAGATGGCCGTGATGGCCATGAAGTTAAAACGTGCTGCTGACCGTTGCAAGTTTCTTGAGAAAGAAGACCGGGCGAGACAGACGGACTTAGAGAAGGCCGTTGCTGATGCCAAGGACGCTTGCTCTGCGATGAGAGCTGCGAAGGAGGAGCTGCGTCAGGCCGGACAGATTGCGGCTGGAAAGCCCTTTATGCTGCGGAGGAAGTTTTGCGATCCGAAGTTTGCTCCGTTGGACCGGATGTGGAGTGCGGAGGACACCTATCTGGATTTGGCAGCGAGTGTTGCTGATGCGACCGAATACTTTCGAGATCAAGAAGATCACGAAGTGGAAAGGCTTTTCTGGTCGCAGTTCCAGAATCTAGAGCGTCCACTGGCAGTGGACGATAATGGGCCGAACTGAATAGATTGTCCGGACTCGCCATGAAGTACGTCACGGGTCATCTGTGGCTGGGGAGATCGGAGCCGAAGAGTTATTTCAGCTTGGTGCAGCAATTCCTTGATGCAGTGCCACGTATCAATGCGATGAAGAGGTCAGCATGCATAGAGGGCGCATGGATGGCTCTTGCCTGTGTCAAGACATACTGGGCAGAGATGGAGACCATCGTTGTTGCATCCCGAGATTCGGACAAAAGCCGAGTACCCTCCGAGCACTATTTTCAGGATGTCCTTGAAGGCGCTCGTGTAATAGAGACGCAATGCTCGAAGGATGCTATGTTCTGATAACATATGTAATTATAAAGCAATATTTTGATGAATTGTAGTAGCCTTTTATACTTGTGCCTTCAAGTATTTGGAACACCTCCTGTGCGGCCGTTTTAAGATATATATACAAAATCTGAAAGATTGCAGTCGTTGGCTTCAGCCCCCACACACATAGTGTGGGGGTGCTCGCAGAAGGCACATTTTCACACTTAATCCAATGTCTTGGTCCTACAAAGGAGGTGATAGCGCAGCGAGCTAGGCAACCGGACTATAATGCTTTAACACTTTCACTTAGCCATAGGAGCTTGACAATGGGACTATTTAGGTAGCCCCTGGTGGCGACTGCGCTCGCCAGAATTCAGGGCGCGTATGTGCCTGGCCGGGAAACGGCCCTTCGTTAATGCGGAGGAATCCTACAGATTCCGGAGAGTCATCGAGTGGTTGACCAGTCTCACGCCATATCATGACAGTCGGTTTTCGGCTTTCTCTACTGAGGTGCTCGCCTAGCCAAACCAGGGCACAATCGCAGTAGTTCTCCTGGTGCCGCCTTAGCCGATAGAGTGGAATGTAAGGCGGCCGAACACAGGAGCTGGGCAACCCAACATTTGACCAAAATCATGACTCAGAGCTGATGCATATAAGGCCAAACTCGCGACACCGAACACTCCCTAAGGTATTTGGTCTTTATGAGAGCGGGCGAGGTAACGCTCTGAGGTATAAGCCCCTAGTGTCCAGGTACGCGCAAGAATTCTGACGTGGCCACATGCCAAGACGCCAGCCTCCTCCTTGGTCATAGAACCAGGGGATGTGTATCAACAAGAGACAGTAAAAAAGGTTTACGCAGGGTCTTAATTTGAAAAGAATCCTTGGAACGGGTCCCTACTGCACGTGTGCGCCCGTGTCTCTGTTTGTGCCGTATCCTGGACGGGCGCATCACTCGTTCATCTGTAAAAAGAGAGCAACTAAGTTGAAAAAGGGGCGTGCCGAACAAAAGTTATATGAAATAAACAAAGTGTAAAGTAAAATATGAAAAATTGAGCTTTATTGTCTCTTATTTTATACGTGTGAAGCCCCTAGTGCAGGGGTATATGGCCACTAAGCCTTTATCAATGATACTTTTGTGCCTGACTCGTCTATCCGTGTCCGTGGTCTTAATGACCTGTTCCGATGTTCTGGCTGGTGAAGCCATTGTATTGTGGGGCTGTTAAAGCGGCCGCGCAATCCTCCGCTTGGGGGAGGTGTTCTCACTGCTTCCCCTTTAAGGAGATGATGCCGCGTGGACCGAGCATCTTAAGCGTAAGAGATGCATAATGCGGTATTGCGTTAAAGCAGGCGAAAGCTTCGCGTCCCAGTAGTACTTGATAGCGACTTGAGAATGGGACGATGTGGAAAGTCATCTTTTCACGACAGAAGTTATCGGCAGAGCCGAAAATAACCTCGAGCCGGAGAAAACCCATGCAATGGGTGTCCGGACCTGGCGTTACTCCTTGAAAGGAGGTTTTGCTGTGGCGAATTCTTTTTTGGGTCGATCCCCATGTGGCGGATTGAGTCCTGATATATCAGGTTGAGTCCGCTGCCACCGTCCATAAGGACATTTGAAAACTGGAGTCCGCCAATTATTGGATCGAGTACCAGGGCAGTCCATCCTGGGTTCTTGACACTTCTAGAATAATCCAGATGATCAGAGATGATTGGTTTTGACAACTAGTGGCGGGATTCCTTTGGGATAGGCCGTGGGGCGCGTACCTTTATGGGCGCCACACGTTTTGTTATGTGGAGTAAGTTTACTATTTTTACTTCTTGTGGGAAATTCTTTTGTTTCCTGGTACTCTGCTTTTGGGGTTCGTCCTCGTCTTCGCTTGGTGTGTCGAGCCCCTTGTGTTCGGCGTTGAGTCTGCCGGATTGTTTGAAAACCTAACAATCTCTATGGGTATGGTGAGCAGGCTTTCTGGGAGTGCTGTGTATTTGACATATCCTATCCAAGATTTTGTTTAGGTTGGATAGGTCGTCCCTGTTATCTTGGAGGGGTGGCTTTTTCTGATTCTGTCGTGAGCTTTTGAATCTGGCGTTGACTGCCGTGCTCTTCGGACTTTTTTCCTTAGTCCGGAGACGGTCCTTATTGCGTTGCGGTTTTCCGTTTCCATCCCTTGTTTCAGATGTACTTGGGTCACTGGTGCTGCATCTTGCCAACCAGCTGTCCTCTCCTGCGCAAAAGCGGGTCATGAGGCTTGTTAGTGCGGCCATTGTTCTTGGCTTTTCTTGGCTGAGGTGTCTGGCGAGCCATTCGTCTCGCACATTATGCCTGAAAGCCGCTAAGGCTTCAGCGTCCGGACAGTCGACTATCTGATTCTTTTTAGTAAGAAATCTATTCCAGAATTGCCGAGCTGACTCTCCGGGCTGTTGAGTTATGTGACTAAGATCATCTGCATCCGGAGGGCGGACATAGGTCCCTTGAAAATTTGCTCGGAAAGCGTCCTCGAGCTCTTCCCAACTTCCGATTGTGTTTTCAGGAAGGCTTTTGAGCCAATGCCGGGCTGGCCCTTTAAGCTTGAGGGGTAAGTATTTTATGGCGTGGAGGTCATCGCCTCTAGCCATATGTATGTGGAGGATATAATCCTCGATCCAGACTCCAGGGTCTGTTGTTCCATCATATGCCTCTATGTTTACTGGTTTGAATCCCGCTGGAAATTCATAATCCAGGACCTCATCGGTGAAACATAGGGGGTGTGCGGCACCCCTGTATTTGGGTGTGCCGGATTCTGATAATGGCTTTATTGCATTGCTTACGAGAGCTTGCTTTCTTGGCCCGTAAATGGACCTGGCTGGGCCATGATGCGAATCCTTAAGTGGGTCGCATGCCGGCTTAAGTGCGGCGCTGCTTGCCGCTTTATGCTGGCCATGGGGTCATCTATCCGACCGTGTGGCTTTCTCACTTTTGGAATGCGAGGGCTCTAAGGCCTCCTCGTCGAATTCAGGCAGTAGCTTTCTCTTCGGATAG
>NW_021168395.1:0-950 GCF_002162155.2 Triticum dicoccoides
AGAGTAATAGTCCAAGAAACGGCCCAGAATCGGCCAAAACTGTGATTGTTGATGACGGACACGTAAGCACACCTTGGGGTTCAGCAACTATGGAAATTGCTTCAGGACCCCAAAAAGATAAATAATAGTCCATGAAACGGGTCAGAATTGGACAAAACTTTGAGTGTTGACGACGGACACATGAACGCACCCCGGGGTTCATCAATCGTGGAAATCGCTCTGGGTCCCTAAAACGCTGAGTAATAGTGCACGAAACCACGAGTAATAGTCCATGAAACGAGAATCACTTTGGGACCCCAAAACGGTGAGTAATAGTCCATGAAACGGGCCATAAACTGCCGAAACCGCGAGTGTTGATGATCGACACGTAAGCGCACCTTGGAGTTCGATAACCATGGAAATCACTCCGGGACCCCGAAACGGTGAGTAATAGTGCATGAAGCGGGCCAGAATCGGTCAAAACTGTGAGTGTTGATGAATAATACGTCAGCACACCTTGGGGTTCAACAACTATGGAAATCGCTTCGGGACCCGAAAACGATGAGTAATATTCCACGAAATGGGTCGGAATTGGACAAAACTGTGAGAGTTGACGACGGACACATAAACGTGCCCCGGGGTTCAGCAATCGTGGAAATCGCTCTGGGTCCCCAAAATGCTGAGTAATAGTGCACGAAACGGACAAGAATCAGCCAAATATGTGAGTGTTGATGACCGACATGTAAACGCACCCCGGTGTTCGTCAATCGTGGAAATGACTCCGGGACCCCAAAACAGAGTAATAGTCCAAGAAACGGCCCAGAATCGGCCAAAACTGTGATTGTTGATGACGGACACGTAAGCACACCTTGGGGTTCAGCAACTATGGAAATTGCTTCAGGACCCCAAAAAGATAAATAATAGTCCATGAAACGGGTCAGAATTGGACAAAACTTTGAGTGTTGACGACG
>NW_021168396.1:0-1322 GCF_002162155.2 Triticum dicoccoides
AAGATGCCGCCGCATGAACTCCTTGAGCTTAAGGAGGAAATCGATAAATCTCTTCAAAGTGGTTTCATCCGCCCAAGTTGCTCTCCTTGGGGAGCACCTTCTCTCTTTGTCAAGAAGAAAGATGGGACAAACCGATTGGTCCAAGACTACCGTCCTATAAACCAAGCTACCATTCAGAATAAGTATCCTCTTCCTCGGATCAATGATCTGTATGATCAATTAGCTGGATCATCAGTGTTCTCTAAACTCGACTTGAGGTTGGGTTACCACCAGATCCGTGTTCGTAAGGAGGATATCCCCAAGACCGCATTTGTGACTCGTTATGGTTCATACGAGTACACCGTCATGTCTTTCGGCTTAACCAATGCTCCAGCCACCTTCTCTCGCCTGATGAACTATATATTCATGGATTACCTCGACAAGTTCGTCGTGGTTTATCTGGATGATATCCTGATATTTTCCAAGAATGAAGAAGAACATGCTGAACATCTTCGTCTTGTGTTGGAAAAGCTACGAGAGCATCAGCTATATGCCAAGTTCTCCAAGTGTGAATTCTGGCTTCCCGAAGTAACCTATGTCGGGCTTGTCATCTCTAAAGATGGTATTGCCGTCAACCCTGAACGAGTTCAGGCTATTCTCGATTGGACTCCTCCGAAGAACGTTAAGCAAGTCAGAAGTTTTCTCGGTCTCGCCAGCTACTGCCGTCGATTCGTCGAGAACTTCTCCAAGATTGCCAGGCCTCTGACTAACCTATTGCATAAGGGCGTCAAGTTCCAATGGACAGATAAATGTCAGGAAAGTTTCCAAGCACTCAAAGACAAGTTAACTTCTGCCCCAGTACTAGCTCCTCCTGATACTAAGAAGGACTTCGTCATTTACTGCGACGCTTCCCGTCAAGGACTAGGCTGTGTCCTAATGCAAGAGCGCAAAGTGGTTGCTTATGCCTCTCGGCAATTGCGCCCTCACGAAGAGAACTACCCAGTTCACGACCTCGAGCTTGCTGCTGTTATCCATTCACTGAAACAGTGGCGACATTACCTTCTCGGTAATCGTTGCGAGATCTTCACTGACCACCAAAGTCTGAAGTATCTGTTTACTCAGCCAGACCTGAACCTCCGTCAGCAGAGATGGATGGAGACTGTTGCAGATTTTGATTTGGGTATTTCCTATACACCAGGCAAGGCTAATGTAATGGCTGATGCCTTGAGCCGCAAGTCTTACTGCAACCACCTCCAGGTTCACAAAGTTCAGCCCTCACTTGTTGAAGAATTCAGAAAGCTAAACCTCCATATTGTTCCTCCGGGTGCACTCGCTCCCCCTCC
>NW_021168397.1:0-1830 GCF_002162155.2 Triticum dicoccoides
CTGGGGTGCCACTGCCTTCATTTCCTCTAATATGCTCTTTGATCACCACGGCCATGGATCTAGGAATCTAGGAGGTGGAGGACATGGCCATTGCTCATTTGCTCTATGCAATGGAACCGACCTAGAGACACTGATAAAGCACATATGGAGCCTTTGGGGGCGGCACTGAGCAAGTCATACATTCGCCCAGCAAGTTTTGTGATTAGGTGCAGGCTGCAGAGGCGTTCGGACAGCTCGCCACCTGAATCAGAGCTTTATTTGAGGAGCTTAGTGCGAGCAAACTAAACATCTATCCATTTAATTAATGCGGCCATCAATCCAAGTCATGTACATTATTCAACATCAACGATTATAATGCTTGATGTAGACAACAAAACGCATAACAAGTACCGCATGGAGTTCTGCAATTGTGCTCCTGGTGATGGTTTATTGGTTTCAGTTCTGCAATTGTGCTTCTGATGATGCTTTCGTCTTATGCATTTGTGCCTCTCTCATAGTAGAAAATATGAACATGTTTTTCCTTGAAATCAGTAATAGATTGTAATGTCGAAACTCTTCGCTCTTAATTATGATATGGTCTACTCATGTCCCAATTCAAATGGTAAAAAAAAAATCGCCACGGCAAACTGTGTGGAGAGATGCATCCTGCATAAAGTATGCATTTGTTCAGTGAGGTTCGGTGGGGGTTGAGATTTTTAATAAATGCGGCGAGGCAGCATTAAAATGATGCATGTGCTCAGCGGGCTCCAACTTTATTAATGCTTTCACATGGCAGACACCAAAAATCAAAATACAATCAGAATACACTGCCAAATACAATGCAGATCACCAATCTCAAGTTAGTTGTGTGCCTGTGATTTCAAGAGCAGATGAGCTCGAGCACCATTTTGCATTTCCCTGCATTTGGGAGCTAATGTATTTTTGAAGTTTTCTAGGAATACCGTGGTTTCTAAAGAAACTACAGTATTAAATACTTTGAGGTGTTTGGATAGAAAAAATAGTGCCGCTTAAGGGCATCTCCAGCCGTTGGCCCCCCAGGAGGAGCAAAAAATCGCTCCCTGGGGGCGCACCGGCGCTAAACCGCGCACTGGGGGCGTGATGCCCCCCAGTCGCTGCCCCCCACGGGTTTTTAAAATGTTCAAATTCGGCGCAAACACAACGTAAACACGGGCGAGTTCGTTCAAATTTAAACATATTTTATAAAAAAAAGAAAAAAACTACCGCGGGCTACCCCCGCCGTCTCCCTCGCCGCCCGCCTCGTCGCCCGCCCACGCGGTTCTACATGCCGAGGAGGCTGTAGAACCGCGTGTAGTCACCGTCGTCGTCGTCGTCGTCGCCACCCCCGCCTACGCCTCCGCCGTCCCTGCTGCATCCCTCCCCCGGCTGGCGCGGCGGGTTGGACGGTCCGGGGGCGTCGTCGTCGTCGCTATCGAGGACGATGACACCGTCCCCGTCCTCGCGCCCACGTTTGCGGGCGGCGATCTCCTCCAGGGCCCGGCGCTGCCGGACCATCTCCTCGCGCACGTAGTCGTCGCGAGACCACCGCATGGCGTCCTCGTCGGAGAAGCCGCGCCGGGCTATCTCCTCGTACTCTTGGGGGAGGCTGGACTCCACCTTGGGCTCGACGAGGGCGCCAGAGCTGCGGGTATGCGCGCTGACAGGCGTGTCCTGGGGCTCCGGCTTGACGGGGCGGAGGCGGAGGCAGGGAGAGCCGCCGGACGAGGAGGAGGACGCCCCGGTCTCCATGCGCCTCGGCCTCCAGGAGCTTCCCCGGCGGCGTGAGAAGGATGGGGGAGCGGGATACCCGAGGCGCGGCGTGTTGCCGCCCTC
>NW_021168398.1:0-974 GCF_002162155.2 Triticum dicoccoides
CGTCCGTTTCCCCCCTCCGGGTGCCGGCGGCGGCGCCGTTCGTGAGGGGGGCCACGCACCGGAGACGCGTGCCGCCTCTTCGGACATGCCACAACACCACCCCGCATGTATGAGGGCCCGGTACGACGCTCCGGTGGCATTGCTACCCCCCCAGGGCCCCCGTCCCGCCTAACCCTGTAGCGTTTGACCACGGGATCTAGCCCTTTGACTTTGCACGGACGGGCTTTGACCAGTGGACCTCTCCACCCGGTTGTGTCGGGTCGGCCCAGAGGGACACCGGGGAGCAACATCCGGGCCAGGCCCACAGCTACATCCACTCCGTGTAGACCCGACGCGTCCGTTTCCCTCCTCCAGGTGCCGGCGGCGGCGCCGTCCGTGAGGGGGGGGGCACGCACCGGAGACGCGTGCTGGGCGTTTGCAACCGCCTCAACTCTTCCAGACTTATGAGAGGCCGCCTACGCAAGATTTTACGGTATGCTACCCCCCGAAGGCCGCCGGCCACAGTCGTAGACGTGCGAAGAGCAATCCGCGTAGAGGGAAGTGTTCAGATACTTCTCCATCACAAAAAATTATGAAAAATTACCATCAGTCCTATAGCACATGTGCCCACGTTGTGTAGAAAACTCATGATTTTATCGCGCTCCAAGTATTTAATAATATTCACGCTGCATCGTTACCGCAGAACGTCTACCACCGTTTCATTGCCGTCCGTGAGGGGGGCCACAACCCGGAGACGCGTGCCGCCTCTTCGGACATGCCACAACACCACCCCGCATGTATGAGGGCCCGGTACGACGCTCCGGTGGCATTGCTACCCCCCAGGGCGCCCGTCCCGCCTAACCCTGTAGCGTTTGACCACGGGATCTAGCCCTTTGACTTTGCACGGACGGGCTTTGACCAGTGGACCTCTCCACCCGGTTGTGTTAGGTCGGCCCATAGGAACACTTTGGAGCAACATCCGGGCCAGGCCCACA
>NW_021168399.1:0-1389 GCF_002162155.2 Triticum dicoccoides
CAATACAAAAACTTGCATCCATTCTACTCCCTCCGTTGCACAATACATGCCTTCTATTTGTCAAAATATATATGTATCTAGACATGTTTTAGTATATAGGCACATCCATTTTTGGACAAATGGAAGTCAAGTATTTTGGAACGGAGGGAGTACACAATAAAAATTTGAAGTTAGCACAACTAGTCTAATCCGAGAGCACAACCGAAGATTTGGTCGGGTTCTTCCTCCTTTTGCCGACACGTGGGACATCCAGCATCCAGGTCGTGTCATGAAAGAAAATAGAGTGGTAGTTGATAAGTTGAAGCCACGAGATGTGCATCTTGGGTTAAACTGTAAATAGAATCTTACTACTCTTGAGTAACTCCAAAATCGGCCACCGAAGATCTTTCTTGGATTTGTTTTTCATCACCAGCACGTCGAGGTGAAAGATGTGCAGGTTCAGTGGATCCGCTTGCGTTTTCACTGACATGTGGGACCGCATGTGAGCAAACAGACGATGGGCTCCACGCGTCCGCTGGCTGGCTGAGAAGAGAGATAGAGGAGTGCTGAGCACCGACTGTAGGAAATTTGTTCTACATATTGTACCTCGATATAGGCTCGATATAGTGGGGTGGCATGGGCCATAACTAGCATTCACGTCTAGTACTACGGCACACGCCACCCACACGAGTCCCATACGACACCAATTTTCTTGGAGTCCGTGCTACGGCCATCTCTTCTCCCTCCTGTTTTCTCAGCCATCGCACGGTGGGCGGGGTGGGGGTTTGCCGATAGTCAGTTTGCTCAACTACGGTCCCACTTGTAAGTGAAAATGCAACACCGCACGCATTCCCGCTTGAGCGGCGTGCCGGACCAACCGTGTGGGGGTGCGACGCGAACACGGTAGGCTTTTCCTTTTGAACTCGTAACTTGTAAAATTTGGTTCTGCTCCATGGCGTGATCGATAGATAGAAAATAACGATTTTGCCTAGAGTAATGAGAAGTTTGGTTCTGGCGCCGTTCATGCATGGAGTACGTATGAAAATTATGAAGTTGATGTGAAAGGTAAGATAATTACTGTAGTATCATATACTACTACATGGATTTGACGGAAAGATAAAAATATATACGGATCCATCAATGACATCCTCACGCCCTAGTGCGCCGGGTCACCAACCGACGTGTGAGGAGCAGCGGAGTTGGCGGCGAGCTCAACGTGCTTCTGAACAGTGCGTCCAAGGTTGCCCTGCGGTCCAAGAAGGCCAGCGTCCTATCGTCCTCCTCTTGCATGCGCGTAGACATGGGTGATTATGTCCATGGTGTCTTGCTGCGCCAAGCGTTGTGCGGCGAGCGCGACCTCAAGGTGGACATTCTCCGGCACGACGGCGGGCAGTCGCAGGGCCACCAGTG
>NW_021168400.1:0-943 GCF_002162155.2 Triticum dicoccoides
ACAGCGGTCAAAGTTATCCTTAGTAACTAGTGGACTAAGGAATTTTCTCAATTATGGAGGTGGTAAAAGAGTTCGTCGTAAAGGGTTACGTCGATGCAAGCTTAACACCTATCCGGATAGCTCTGAGTAGAGATACCGGATACGTATAATGGAGCAACAATTTAGAATAGCTCCAAGTAGAACAGTTATTTGGAATAGCTCCAAATAGAACGTGGTAGCTGCATCTAGGAGATGACATAGAGATTTGTAAAGCACACACGGATCTGAAAGGTTCAGACCCGTTGACTGTAACCTCTCTCACAAGCATAACATGATCAAACCCAGAACTCATCGAGTGTTAATCACATGGTAAATGTGAACTAGATTATTGACTCTAGTAAACTCTTTGGGTGTTAGTCACATGGGGATGTGACCTTGAGTGTTAATCACATATCGATGTGAACTAGATTATTGACTCTAGTGCAAGTGGTAGACTGTTGGAAATATGCCCTAGAGGCAATAATAAATTGATTATTATTATATTTCCTTGTTCATGATAATGGTTTATTATCCATGCTAGAATTGTATTGATAGGAAACTCAGATACATGTGTGGATACATAGACAACACCATGTCCCTAGTAAGCCTCTAGTTGACTAGCTCGTTAATCAATAGATGGTTACGGTTTCCTGACCATGGACATTGGATGTCGTTGATAACGGGATCACATCATTAGGAGAATGATGTGATGGACAAGACCCAATCCTAAGCCTAGCACAAGATCATGTAGTTCGTATGCTAAAGCTTTTCTAATGTCAAGTATCATTTCCTTAGACCATGAGATTGTGCAACTCCCGGATACCGTAGGAGTGCTTTGGGTGTGCCAAACGTCACAACGTAACTGGGTGGCTATAAAGGTACACTACGGGTATCTCTGAAAGTGTCTGTTGGGTTGGCACGAATC
>NW_021168401.1:0-1523 GCF_002162155.2 Triticum dicoccoides
GGGGGGGGGGTTGCAATGCCACCGGAGCGTCGTACCGGGCCCTCATACGTGCGGGGTGGTGTTGTGGCATGTCCGAAGAGGCGGCACGCATCTCCGGGTTGTGGCCCCCCCTCACGGACGGCAATGAAACGGTAGTAGACGTTCTGCGGTAACGATGCAGCGTGAATATTATTAAATACTTGGAGCGCGATAAAATCATGAGTTTTTTACACAACGTGGGCACATGTGCTATAGGACTGATGGTAATTTTTCATAATTTTTTGTGATGGAGAAGTATCTGAACACTTCCCTCTACGCGGATTGCTCTTCGCACGTCTACGACTGTGGCCGGCGGCCTCCGGGGGCTAGCATACTGTCAAATCTTGCGTAGGCGGCCTCTCACAAATCTAGAAGTGTTGAGGCGGTTGCAAACGCCCAGCACGCGTCTCCGGGGTGTGCCCCCCCCCCCTCACGGACGCCGCCGCCGCCGGCACCTGGAGGGGGGAAACGGACGCGTCGGGTCTACACAGAGTGGATATAGCTGTGGGTTTGGCCCGGATGTTGCTCCAAAGTGTTCCTCTGGGCCGACCTAACACAACCGGGTGGAGAGGTCCACTGGTCAAAGCCCGTCCATGCAAAGTCAAAGGGCTAGATCCCGTGGTCAAACGCTACAGGGTTAGCCGGGACGGGGGCCCTGGGGGGTAGCAATGCCACCGGAGCGTCGTACCGGGCCCTCATACATGCGGAGTGGTGTCGTGGCATGTCCGAAGAGGCGGCACGCGTCTCCGGGTTGTGGCCCCCCTCACGGACGGCAATGAAACGGTAGTAGACGTTCTGCGGTAATGATGCAGCGTGAATATTATTAAATACTTGGAGCGCGATAAAATCATGAGTTTTTTACACAACGTGGGCACATGTGCTATAGGACTGATGGTAATTTTTCATAATTTTTTGTGATGGAGAAGTATCTGAACACTTCCCTCTACGCGGATTGCTCTTCGCATGTCTACGACTGTGGCCGGCGGCCTCCGAGGGCTAGCATACCGTCAAATCTTGCGTAGGCGGCCTCTCACAAATCTGGAAGTGTTGAGGCGGTTGCAAACGCCCAGCACGCGTCTCCGGGGTGTGCCCCCCCCTCACGGACGCCGCCGCCGCTGGCACCTGGAGGGGGGAAACGGACGCGTCGGGTCTACACGGAGTGGATGTAGCTGTGGGTTTGGCCCGGATGTTGCTCCAAAGTGTTCCTCTGGGCCGACCTAACACAACCGGGTGGAGAGGTCCACTGGTCAAAGCCCGTCCGTGCAAAGTCAAAGGGCTAGATCCCGTGGTCAAACGCTACAGGGTTAGCCGGGACGGGGGCCCTGGGGGGTAGCAATGCCACCGGAGCGTCGTACCGGGCCCTCATACATGCGGGGTGGTGTTGTGGCATGTCTGAAGAGGCGGCACGCGTCTCCGGGTTGTGGCCCCCCTCACGGACGGCAATGAAACGGTAGTAGACGTTCTGCGGTAACGATGCAGCGTGAATATTATTAAATACTTGGAGC
>NW_021168402.1:0-1164 GCF_002162155.2 Triticum dicoccoides
GTATGTTGATTTCAATAGTGATGAAGATGACTTGTTAGGTGATGATTTGCTTGTTGACAACTCTAGTGATGAATACTATGATGAAACGTCAATTAATCATGCTAATCAAGATAAAACGAATGACAATGATAAGGAGAAGATTGAGGCTCTAACTAAAGAACTAAACACTCTTAAGTTAGCTCATGAAACTATCTTCGAAGATCATCGAGAACTTTTAAGAGCTCATGAGAAATTACGCTTTGAAAAGCTCAATCTTGAGCAAGAGCATGAGTTCTTAAAAGCAATCAATGATGATCTCCGCAAGAAAAGTTCTTCTTACATTGCCAAGCGTTTACTCTTATCCACTTACATGCCTCAAGTCAAGTCTAGTAACAAGAACAAGAAAGATTCTTCCTCTAGCAGTAACAATGATCATGCTAAATCCAGTATTGTTGCTTCTAGTAGTTCTCTTGATTCCACTAATGATTCTCTTAGCCAAGTTACACTTGAGCAAGAAAATAGCTTATTGAAGGGAATTATAGAGAAAGGAGTGTACAAAAGCCTTGCCGGGAGTAAGCAATTCGAGGAAATTGTGCGCAAGCAAGGAATGCACCGGAATAATCAAGGTGTTGGTTTTGAACGAAAGTTCAATGCCAATGGAGTTGAGTGGGAAGAAGATCAATACCCCAAGACAAAGTTTGTTCCTCAACAAGAGAAGTATGATACTTCTTTCAAGGGGACACAAGCTCAAGATGATCTTCCACCACAAGACTACAAGCAAAAAGGCAAGGACAAGCTTCAAGAGGAAATTGATGCATTTTAAGAAGCTCCTAAGACCTTAGTCAAGTGGATTCCCAAGACTACTTCAAGTTCCACTTCATCAAGTACGACTACAACTCCAAGGATTCCCATCAAGATGGTGTGGATCCAAAAGAAGAAGAACTAGAGAGTTCTTGAGGGTGACTCCGCCAACATACTTCACTCTTATCATTTTGGCAAGAACAAGTGCAATCAACTTCCACATCTTGCACTAGTTCAAGGAGTCACAAACCCTCTTGTTGGTAAGACAAGGGACAAGGTAACCTAAAAGTTTTCATGGACATCATCTTGTGTGTGCATCACTCTATGTCTATGGATATCCTTGTTTGTTCCTTGTGGGACTAACCCATGTAGGTATTGAAAGTG
>NW_021168403.1:0-1193 GCF_002162155.2 Triticum dicoccoides
AAGTAGGCCTTGATGCTGTCCAAGAGTTCTATATCATTTCCCATCAAAAGTATGTCATCTACATATAATATGAGAAATGCTACAGAGCTCCCACTCACTTTCTTGTAAACGCAGGCTTCTCCATAAGTCTGTGTAAACCCAAACGCTTTGATCATCTCATCAAAGCGAATGTTCCAACTCCGAGATGCTTGCACCAGCCCATAAATCGAGCGTTGGAGCTTGCACACTTTGTCAGCATTCTTAGGATCGACAAAACCTTCCGGCTGTATCATATACAATTCTTCCTTAAGGAAACCATTAAGGAATGCCGTTTTGACGTCCATTTGCCATATTTCGTAATCATAGAATGCGGCAATTGCTAACATGATTCGGACGGACTTCAGCTTCGCTACCGGCGAGAAAGTCTCATCGTAGTCAACCCCTTGAACTTGTTGATAACCCTTAGCGACAAGCCGAGCTTTATAGATGGTCACATTACCATCCGCGTCTGTCTTCTTCTTAAAGATCCATTTATTTTCTATGGCTCGCCGCTCAATGGGCAAGTCAGTCAAAGTCCATACTTTGTTTTCATACATGGATCCTATCTCGGATTTCATGGCTTCCAGCCATTTGTCAGAATCCGGGCCCGCCATCGCTTCTTCATAGTTCGAAGGTTCACCGTTGTCTAACAGCATGATTTCCAAGACAGGGTTGCCGTACCACTCTGGTGCGGAACGTGTCCTTGTGGACCTTCGGATTTCAGTAGGGGCTTGATCAGAAGTATCTTGATCATTATCATTAACTTCCTCTCTAGTCGGTGCAGGCACCTCAGGAACATTTTCTTGAGTTGCGCCATTTTCCGGTTCAAGAGGTAATACTTCATCAAGCTCTACTTTCCTCCCACTTACTTCTTTCGAGAGAAACTCTTTCTCCAGAAAGGACCCATTCTTGGCAACAAAGATCTTGCCTTCGGATCTGAGGTAGAAGGTGTACCCAATAATTTCTTTTGGGTATCCTATGAAGACGCATTTTTCCGACTTGGGTTCGAGCTTTTCAGGTTGAAGTTTCTTGACATAAGCATCGCATCCCCAAACTTTTAGAAACGACAGCTTAGGTTTCTTCCCAAACCATAATTCATACGGTGTCGTCTCAACGGATTTCGACGGAGCCCTATTTAAAGTGAATGCGGCAGTCTCTAAAGCATAGCCCCAAAA
>NW_021168404.1:0-1675 GCF_002162155.2 Triticum dicoccoides
ATGCGACCACCGGACACAGATGACCTAAGCCACATAATCCAGCAGCCAGACGAATCGGCCAGGCAATTCTGGACACGGTTCTTGACAAAGCAAAATCAAATCGTCGACTGTCCGGATGCAGAGGCCCTCGCTTCCTTCAAACATAACATCCACGACGAGTGGCTGGCCCGGCACCTAGGACAGGAAAAGCCGAAATCCATGGCAGCCCTCACGTCACTCATGACCCGCTTTTGTGCGGGAGAGGATAGCTGGCTAGCTCGTAGCAACAACCTGAGCAAAAATGCTGGCAGTCCGGATACCAAGGACCGCAATGGTAGGTCGCGTCGATACAAAAACAAACGCCGCATTAACGGCGATAGCAATGAGGATACGGCAGTCAACGCCGGATTCCGAGGCTCTAAACCCGGTCAACGGAAGAAGCCATTTAAAAGAACTACTCTGGGTCCGTCCAATTTAGACCGAATACTCGACCGCTCTTGTCAAATACATGGAACCCCCGAAAAACCAGCTAACCACACCAACAGAGATTGTTGGGTATTTAAGAAGGCAGGCAAATTAATTGCCGAAAACAATGACAAGGGGCTACACAGCGACGACGAGGAAGAAACCCGGCCGCCGAACAACGGAGGACAGAAGGGATTCCCCCCTCAAGTTGGGACAGTAAATATGATATACGCAATGCATATACCCAAGAGGGAGCGGAAGCGAGCACTAAGGGACGTATACGCGATGGAGCCATGGTGGATTCCCCGCATTGGTTTTAGACCCAATCATCGATGGTTTTCACCTCACGAGAGTCCTGATGGACGGCGGCAGTAGCCTGAACCTGCTTTATCAGGATACAGTGCGCAATATGGGCATAGACCCTTCAAGGATTAAACCTACAAAAATGACCTTCAAAGGCGTCATACCAGGTGTTGAAGCCATCTGCACAGGCTCAGTCACACTGGAAGTGGTCTTCGGATCCCCGGATAATTTCCGAAGCGAGGAGTTAATCTTCGACATAGTCCCGTTTCGCAGTGGCTATCACGCTCTGCTCGGACGAACCGCGTTCGCAAAATTCAACGCGGTGCCGCATTATGCATACCTTAAGCTCAAGATGCCAGGCCCTCACGGAGTCATCACGGTCAATGGAAACACGGAACGCTCCCTCCGGACGGAGGAACATACAGTGGCTCTCGCGGCAGAAGTACAGAGCAGCCTTTTAAGACAATTTTCGACTCCGGCCGTTAAACGGCCGGACACGACCAAACGCGCCCGGAGCAACGTCAACCAAGACCACCTGGCACGTTCCGAGCACGCGTAGCAATGCGGCCCCAACCCCAGCCCTCGCACAATTGTAAGACAAACTCTCTGCGTACATAATTACGCCCGGGAAATACCATGGGTCCAGGGGAAGGGGCACGACCACAACAAACCCAGAGTGCGGTTCGACCACACCAGGGGCTCCCAAGTGTGTCGCTCTTTTCTTTTATTTTTCCTTTTTTTACAGGACTCTGTCCGGCGGCGATCCTACCGAACTCATGATGCAACAGCCAGGGAGAGACAAAGGCTGCGACGAATACTCAGGTGGTCTCCATTACGAGCATTAAATTTGCTAAATACACCATTCCGCGGCCTACCCCTGGAGGGAGATGCCTTTAATTAGTCCAATCCCTTGCTTTCCGCACTATTT
>NW_021168405.1:0-1644 GCF_002162155.2 Triticum dicoccoides
ACTAAGAAGGTAGGGCAAGATAAAAGCTCTTTAAGTAAATTTCAATTTGGTATTGGGGCACATAGCTGGCAAGGATCCTTAATAGTCTATACCAAGCATCTTTCAAAGATTCATCAAGTAAATAACGAAAAATTCCGGAATCATCTTCATCAAAATTATTAAGATCCTCATTGATAATTCTGGTAGGTCTTTCCATAACATCATTTTTATGAGTTTAGAGAGAATAGAAGGATTGTCAAAAGTACTAAAACTCGGGAGAGAACCCCCAACCCTTTTTGATTCCGGCATGGCGAAAGAAAGGAGAGCGGAAAAGAGAGGGTAAATAAAATGGCAAGGGTGAAGTGGGGGAGAGGAAAACGAGAGGCAAATGGCAAATAATGTAATGCGAGGGACAAGAGTTTGTGATGGGTACTTGGTATGTCTTGACTTGTGCTTGACTTGACTTTGCGCGAATCTCCCCGGCGATGGCGCCATAAATCCTTCTTGCTACCTCTTAAGCACTGCGTTGGTTTTCCCTTGAAGAGGAAAGGGTGATGCAGTAAAGTAGCGTAAGTATTTCCCTCAGTTTTTGAGAACCAAGGTATCAATCCAGTAGGAGATCACGCTCAAGTCCCATGCACCTACACAAACAAATAAGAACCTCACAACCAACGCGATAAACGGGTTGTCAATCCCTTCGCTGTCACTTACGAGAGTGAGATCTGATAGATATGATAAGATAATATTTTTGGTATTTTTATGATAAAGAGAAATAAAGATGCAAAGTAAAATAAACGGCAACAGAAATAACTAAGTATTGGAAGATTAATATGATGGAAGATAGACCCGGGGGCCATAGGTTTCACTAGTGGCTTCTCTCAAGAGCATAAGTATTACGATTGGTAAACGAATTACTATCGAGCAAGAGCATAGTTATGAGAATAGCGAGGTATGATCATGTATATAGGCATCACGTCCGCGACAAGTAGACCAAAACGATTCTGCATCTACTACTATTACTCCACACATCGACCGCTATCCAGCATGCATCTAGAGTATTAAGTTCAAGGGAATAGAGTAATGCTTTAAGTAAGATGACATGATGTAGAGCGATAAACTCATGCAATATGATATAAACCCCATATTTTTTATCCTCGATGGCAACAATACAATACATGTCGGTTCCCTTTCTGTCACTGGGATCGAGCACCGCAAGATTGAACCCAAAGCTAAGCACTTCTCCCATTGCAAGAAAGATCAATCTAGTAGGCCAAACCAAACTGATAATTCGAAGAGACTTGCAAAGATAAACCAATCATACATAAAAGAATTCAGAGGAGAATCAAATATTATTCATAGATAATCTGATCATAAACCCATAATTCATTGGATCTCGACAAACACAATGCAAAATAATATTACATCGAATAGATCTCCAAGACGATCGAGGAGAACTTTGTATTGAGATACAAAGAGAGAGAATAAGCCATAGCTAATAACTATGGACCCGTAGGTCTGAAGTAAACTACTCACACATCACCAGAGAGGCCATGGAGTTGATGTAGAGGCCCTCCATGATCAATGCCCCCTCCGGTGGAGCTCCGGAAAAGGCCCCAAGATAGTATCTCTCGGGTACACAAGGTTGCGGCGGTGGAATTAGGTTTT
>NW_021168406.1:0-986 GCF_002162155.2 Triticum dicoccoides
GCTGCTGCTGCCCAGTTCGACTACGGAGTTGACGACCCCTCTCTCTTGCCAGAGCAACCAGGCAAGCCCCCCCCTTGATCACCAGATATCGCCTATTCTCCTCTATACTGCTTGCATTAGAGTAGTGTAGCTTGTTACTGCTTTCGTTAATCCTATTCTGATGCATAGCCTGACATTGTCGCTACATCTGTTGATACCTTACCTGCAATCCTAAATGCTTAGTATAGGATGCTAGTTTATCATCATTGGCCCTACATTCTTGTCAGTCTGCCTTGCTATACTATCGGGCCGTGATCACTTGGGAGGTGATCACGGGTATATACTATACATACATACATACTATACAGATGGTGACTAAAGTCGGGTCAGCTCATTGAGTACCCGCAAGTGATTCTGACGAGGGGGCTGAAAGGACAGGTGGCTCCATCCAGGTAGAGGTGGGCCTGGGTTCCCGACGGCCCTCAACTGTTACTTTGTGGCGGAGCGACAGGGGAGGTTGAGACCACCTAGGAGACAGGTGGGCCTGGCCCTGTTCGGCGTTCGCGGATACTTAACACGCTTAACGAGATCTTGGTATTTGATCTGAGTCTGGCTACGAGCCTATACGCACTAACCATCTACGTGGGAGTAGTTATGGGTATCCCGACGTCGTGGTATCAGCCGAAGCACTTCAGACGTCAGCGACGGAGCGGCGCGCGCCGAATTGGACTGGAATGCCACTAGGCTAGGTCTGCTTTCGGCCGCCCACGCAACGTGCAGGTGTGCTCAGGGCGATGGGCCCAGACCCCTGCGCGCTTAGGTTTAGACCGGCGTGCTGGCCTCTCTGTTTTGCCTAGGTGGGGCTGCGACGTGTTGATCTTCCGAGGCCGGGCATGACCCAGGAAAGTGTGTCCGGCCAAATGGGATCGAGCGTGTTGGGTTATGTGGTGCACCCCTGCAGGGAAGTTAATCTATTCGAATAGCCGTGATCTTCGGTAACAGGACGA
>NW_021168407.1:0-1489 GCF_002162155.2 Triticum dicoccoides
ACAAAAGCTTCTAAAACCAATGCATAGAATCTTTTCAAAACTGCTCTAGGAAGGTACATGAATGGACCTTGTTGGGCCGGCCCGGTAGCTGAAGCGCGAGAGGCGACACGGTGTCTGGTCTCGCAAAGAGAATAATCTATCCCAATTTCAAAAAAGAATATTCCCAAAATCCATAAGAAGAGCAATATAAAAACGGATTATGATAACCAATCCATGCATCAACAGATACACAGTCCATGCAGGTATTGATAAGATCTCCAAAAGTATTTATTCCTAAACATTTGTACAGCTTGTTACTCTTGCTTTGCGTCTTCGGTTCTTATAATCATTAAGGCACAAAACAAAACTTATGTTCGATGAGATTGTATCATATCTGCTAATGATAGATAGATTAGTCATATGTCTAACAAGACCAACAATGGAATTCGTGCCCTAGATGCGAAACGGTTTCCTCCACACGAAACGCGTCTCCCCAGGTGACGTGCGTTTCTTGCCTCCCACCGCCACCGCCACCGGTCCGCCTCGTCTTCGGTTGCCTTACGACCATAGAGGCGTCGCAGACCCCGACCCCTGTCAGTGGGGGGCTTCTGCTCCGGTTTTAGATGTTTTCTTGAGTTTGGTTAGGGTTTGTGTCATGCTCAGGAATGTGAGGCGATGGCTCTTCGAAGATACAATAAGGTTCTCCTCGTCTAGCCCCCGTTATGGCAGTGCATCTAGCATCATCGGAGGACATGTGGAGGTGTGTCTCTGGCACATCTCATGGGATTCAGTCGGTGTCTCTCTTACAGATCTACTTTGATTCAATCTTCGCCCGTTTACGTTGGCATGTCTACTTAGTTGGATTCTTTCGATCTACACTTATCTTCATTGACGATAGTTGTTGTTCTGGTGTGCTAGTCTAGCAGGGCCTTATCATAATGACTTTCCGACTGTCTGCTACAACAAGGTTAACCCGGCCTTGGTGAGGGAGGGGTGTTGAAAACGACGTGCCTTTGGCGTGATTGCAATCTGATAGATTGTCTACCGTGCTGGATGTATTTTTGATTATATTTTGTATTCTTTATACTATCATGATAATTGATGAATAGTTTAAGTCTGTAGATATGAATTGAACCATTAGATTTTTTCTGAGGAGAAGAATTGATAGGCCTCCTTCGGCCAGGAGCATATCAGCAAACTTAAACTCACCCGACGGATTTACAACTCGCCACAAGCAGCCTCCATAGTGGACCAGCCCAATATCAGCCGTTCCATTTTTGCTCTTTTGTTTGTTTATTTCTGTTTATCTCTAGTTCGTTTGTTTATTTATTTTTATTACTTTTTTGTTTGATTTTCTGAAAAACTATTTTTTTAAATTCTAAATACATATGTTCCAAAAATTAATTTGCCGAAATATTTAATAGCTTTCATCACACATTTCGAAAATGTAAATGCTGTGTAAAAAAATGTTCCTGCATTTATAAAGGCATATTCGTGCCATCCAAAAAAA
>NW_021168408.1:0-672 GCF_002162155.2 Triticum dicoccoides
GCCGCCTCACCACCGCGCCACCCAACGCCGCCGCCTCACCACCGCGCCACCCAACGCCGCTGCCGCCTCACCACCGCGCCACCCCACACCCAACGCCGCCGCCGCCTTACGCCGCCGCCGGAGCCCCTCGCTCTTCGAGGTACTAGCCCCGCGCCGCGTCACCTTTTCTTTTCTCGGATCGTTTTCTTCTAATCGTTCCGATTCTTTTCTTCTCTAAACCGTTCCGGTTTTCTAGATCAGTTTTTCGTTCGGATTTCTTCTCCGAAACCCTAGATCGGATTCGTTTTCTTCTCCGATTTAGTTGCCTTTTTACCATTCGCCGGACCGTTCGTCCTAACGAACGTGATCACCGGATTCTTCTAGGTTAATGAACGTCCGTTCGTTTAACCGTTCGTCGTTCTCTTTTCTCGTCGGATTTATTCCGCGATTTTTCCGATCGTGATTTCAGATCCGATCTTCTTTCTAGTCTATCTTCTTGCTCGTTTATCGGAATCAGGTGATTCAAATGCCTGGAGTTTCGCCTCGAAACCGCCGTTCCGACTAACCAACTTAAACTAAGTTTTGTTACTGTAAAATTTTGACCTAGTTTCAACTTGCTAGAACCGAGTTGTTTTCTTTCGTCGTTTGACTTTCGATGCTTTATTTGATTCGATTTTTTTTGCAACCAGGGTT
>NW_021168409.1:0-1464 GCF_002162155.2 Triticum dicoccoides
ACGATTAACAAACCCTGGGATGCATTTACGTGTCGATCATCAACACTCTCAGTTTTTGTACATTCTGACACGTTTTGTGGACTATTACTCACCGTTTTGGGGTCCCAAAGCGATTTCGGTGATTGTCGAACCCCAAGGTGCGCTTACGTGTCGGTCGTCCACACTCGCGGTTTTTCTCGATTCTGACCCGTTTCATGGACTATTACTCAATTTTGGGGTCCCGAAGCGATTTCCATGGTTGTCAAACCCCGGGGTGTCAACGCTCTCAGTTTTGGCTGATTCGTGACCGTTTCGTGGACTATTACTGACCGTTTTGGGGTCCCAAAGTGATTTCCATGGTTGTCGAGCCCCAAGGTGCGCTTACATGTCGGTCATCAACACTCGCAGTGTGGCCGATTCTGGACTGTTTCGTGGACTATTACTCATAGTTTTGGTGTCCCGGGGTGATTTCCACGATTAAGAAACCCTGGGATGCGTTTACGTGTTGATCATCAACACTCGCGGTTTTTGTAGATTCTGACACATTTTGTGGACTATTACTCACCGTTTTGGGGTCCCAAAGCGATTTCGGTGATTGTCGAACACCAAGGTGCGCTTACGTGTCGGTCACCCACACTCGCGGTTTTTCTCGATTCTGACCCGTTTCATGGACTATTACTCAATTTTGGTGTCCCAAGGCGATTTCCATGGTTGTCGAACCCCGGGGTGCGTTTAAATGTTGGTCATCAACACTCACAATTTTGGCCAATTCTGATCCGTCTCTTGGACTATTACTCACCATTTTCGTGTCCCGAAGTGATTTCCACGATTAACGAACCCCGGGGTGCGTTTAGGTGTGGGTAATCAACACTCACAATTTTGGTCGATTCTGGTCCGTCTCTTGGACTATTACTCACCATTTTCGTGTCCCAAAGTAATTTCCACGATTGACGATCCTCAGGGTGCTTTTACGTGTCCATCGTCAACACTCACAGTATTGGCCAATTTTGACCCGTTTCATGGACTATTACTCACCGTTTTGGGGTCCCAAAACGATTTCCATAGTTGTTGAACCCCAAGGTGCGCTTACATGTCGATCATCAACACTCTTAGTTTTGGCCGATTCTGGCCTGTTTCGTGGACACTCACTGTTTTGGGGTCCCGGGGACAATTCCATGATTAACGAACCCTGGGATGCGCTTACGTGTCGATCATCAACACTTGCGGTTTTTGTCGATTCTGACATGTTTCGTGGACTATTACTCACCGTTTGGGGGTCCCAAAGCGATTTCCATGATTGTCGAACCCCAAGGTGCGCTTACGTGTCGGTCATCCACACGCGGTTTTTGTCCATGCTGACCCGTTTCATGGACTACTACTCAGTTTTGGGGTCCCGAAGCGATTTCCATGGTTGTCGAACCCTGGGGTGCGTTTACTTGTTAGTCATCAACACTCACATTTTTTGCCAATTCTGGTCCGTTTCCT
>NW_021168410.1:0-1449 GCF_002162155.2 Triticum dicoccoides
TACGTAGGAAATTTTTTGAATTTCTGCTACGTTCCCCAACAGTGGCATCATGAGCTAGGTCTATTGCGTAGATTCTTTGCACGAGTAGAACACAAAGTAGTTGTGGGCGTCGATATTGTTCAATATGCTTGCCGTTACTAGTCTTATCTTGATTCGGTGGCATCGTGGGATGAAGCGGCCCGGACCAACCTTACACGTACGCTTACGTGAGACCGGTTCCACCGACAAACATGCACTAGTTGCATAAGGTGGCTGGCGGGTGTCTGTCTCTCCCACTTTAGTCGGATCGGATTCGATGAAAAGGGTCCTTATGAAGGGTAAATAGCAATTGGCATATCACGTTGTGGTTCATGCGTAGGTAAGAAACGTTCTTGCTAGAAACCCATAGCAGCCACGTAAAACATGCAAACAACAATTAGAGGACGTCTAACTTGTTTTTGCAGGGTCTGCAATGTGATGTGATATGGCCAAAAAGGATGTGATGAATGATATATGTGATGTATGAGATTGATCATGTTCTTGTAATAGGAATCACGACTTGCATGTCGATGAGTATGACAACCGGCAGGAGCCATAGGAGTTGTTTTTATTTATTTGTGACCTGCGTGTCAACTTAAACGTCATGTAATTACTTTACTTTATTGCTAACCGTTAGCCATAGTAGTAGAAGTAATAGTTGGCGAGGCAACTTCATGAAGACACGATGATGGAGATCATGATGATGGAGATCATGGTGTCATGCCGGTGACGATGATGATCATGGAGCCCCGAAGATGGAGATCAAAAGGAGCAAAGTGATGATGGCCATATCATGTCACTATTTGATTGCATGTGATGTTTATCATATTTATACATCTTATTTGCTTAGAACGACGGTAGTAAATAAGATGATCCCTTACAACAATTTCAAGAAGTGTTCTCCCCTAACTGTGAACCGTTGCGACAGTTCGCTGTTTCAAAACATCACGTGATGATCGGGTGTTTTATTCAGACGTTCAAATACAACGGGTGTTGACGAGCCTAGCATGTACAGACATGGCCTCGGAACACACGCGAAACACTTAGGGTTAACTTGACGAGCCTAGCATGTACAGACATGGCCTCGGAACACGGAGACCGAAAGGTCGAACATGAGTCGTATAGAAGATACGATCAACATGAAGATGTTCACCGATGATGACTAGTCCGTCTCACGTGATGATCGAACACGGCCTAGTTTGACTCGGATCATGTAATCACTTAGATGACTAGAGGGATGTCTATCTGAGTGGGAGTTCATAAGATGAACTTAATTATCCTGAACATAGTCAAAAGGTTTTTGCAAATTATGTCGTAGCTCACGCTATAGTTCTACTGTTTAGATATGTTCCTAGAGAAAAATTAGTTGAAAGTTGATAGTAGCAATTATGCGGACTAGGTCCGTAAACTGAGGATTGTCCTCATTGCTTC
>NW_021168411.1:0-1459 GCF_002162155.2 Triticum dicoccoides
CATGGCAAGGCACACTTCAGGTGCGGTACACAGCATAGCATACTGAAGAGCCTACGTCTAAAGCATAGGGGACGACCTTCGTCCTTTCTCTCTATTCTGCCATGGTCGAGCTTTAAGTCTTAACTTCATACCTTACAACTCAGGCAAGAACTCCTTCTTTGACTGGTCCATCTTGAACACCTTCAAGATCATGTCAAGGTATGTGCTCATTTGAAAGTATTATTAAGCATTTTGATCTATCTTATTGATCTTGATGCTCAATGTTCAAGTAGCTTGATCCAGGTTTTCTATTGAAAACACCTTTCAAATAACCCTATATGCTTTCTAGAAATTCTACATCATTTCTGATCAACAATATGTCAACAACATATACTCATCAGAAATTCTATAGTGCTCCCACTCACTTCTTTGGAAATACAAGTTTCTTATAAACTTTGTATAAATCCAAAATCTTTGATCATCTCATCAAAGCGTACATTCCAACTCGAGATGCTTACTCCAGTCCTTAAAAAGGATCGCTGGAGCTAGCATACCTTTTAGCATCCTTAGGATCGACAAAACTTTTCTGATTGTATTGCATACAACCTTTCCTTACGAAAACTAGTGAGGAAACTTGTCTTGACATCCATCTGCCAGATTTCGTAAATGCAGCTAATGCTAACATGATTCCGACGGACTTTAAGCATCGCTACGAGTGAGAAAATCTCATCGTAGTCAACTCCTTGAACTTGTCGGAAAACACTTCGCCACAAGTCGAGCTTCATAGATGGTGACATTACCATCCACGTCCGTCTTCTTCTTAAAAGATCCATTTATCTCAATGGATTGCCGATCATCGAGCAAGTCCATCAAAGTCCATGCTTTGTTCTGATATATGGATCCTATCTCGGATTTCATGGCTTCTAACCATTTGTCGGAATTCGGGCCCACCATCGCTTCTCCATAGCTCGTAGGTTCATTGTTGTCTAGCAACATGACCTTCAAGACAGAATCACCTTACCACTCCGAAGTAGTACGTGTCCTTGTCGTCCTACGAGGTTTGGTAGTGACTTGATCCGAAGTTTCATGATCAATATCATAAGCTTCCACTTCAATTGGTGTAGGTGCCACAGGAACAACTTCCTGTGCCCTGCCACACACTAGTTGAAGAGACGGTTCAATAACCTCATCAAGTCTCCACCATCCTCCCACTCAACTTTTCGAGAGAAACCTTTCCTCGAAAAAGGACCCGATTCAAGAAACAATCCATATTGCTTTCGGATCTGAATTAGGAGGTATACCCAACTGTTTTGGGTTTCCTATGAAGATGCATTTTATCCGCTTTGGGTTCGAGCTTATCAACCTGAAACTTTTTCATATAAGCGTCGCATCCCCAAACTTTTAAGAAACGACAACTTAGGTTTCTCTAAACCATAATTCATACGGTGTCATCTCATCGGAATTATGTGGTGCCCTATTT
>NW_021168412.1:0-882 GCF_002162155.2 Triticum dicoccoides
TGGAATTTCCTATATTAGATTAATTCCAGAAAATCAATTATGGCGTCAGCCTGACGTCAGTGTGACGTCAGCAGGTCAACGGAACACGTCCGGGTCAAACCTGACAGTGGGTCCCGCGTGTCAGTGTGATTAGATTAATTAAAGTTTAATTAAAACTAAACCTGTTTAATTAACAGGGCTGGGCCCCACCTGTCATTGACTCAGGGGAGTCAACCAGGGCCCACCCGTGGTCAAACCCGGGTCGGCTGCACCGGCGTTTAGCCGCCGGCGAGCCCGACGCGGCGGCGGAAGTGGTTTTGGCCGTTTCGGCCACCAAATGGGTCGCGGAGACCACCGGAGTGGAGCTGAGGACGAGCCGCAGCTCTTGGTGGAGTCCGTTGGGGTCGGGGTGGCCGGAGTTGGCGCTGGCGACGACTTTGGCGGCCACCGGGGTTCGGCCGAAGACGAACTTGACGCTAGAGGGGTCGGTGAGGCTCGGGGAGTGGCTAGCTAGGTGCTAAGTGACACGGTGAGCATGACGGACACCGTGGAGTGGCCGGAGGATGACCGGGAGCACGTCGGCGACGAGCTCCACGGTGGTGGGTGCGGTTGAGCTCCGGGAGGTCGCTACACGGCTCGGGAGCAAGAACGGAAGGGAGGGGAAGATGGCTAAGCTCACAGTGAGTGCGACGAAGCCCTTGGTGTGGCCGGAGATGGACCGGAGCGACGACGGCGTTGAAGGGGATCTCCGGCGACGGCGGTTCGGGCGAGGTCGTTGCGGTGGACTCGGGCGTTGCGAGCGCTCGGGGCTCGGCTTGCTCGATGGAGTGGACAGCGGCGGAGCTCCTGGACACGATGAGAGGACGCACGGGCGGCGGGGAGCACGGCTACGACGAAGGCACG
>NW_021168413.1:0-1383 GCF_002162155.2 Triticum dicoccoides
GTAAGGGTTCTGGTCCCAACCAAAATATTGAACATTTTTAAGGATTTATTTTTGGGACTTTGAATTTAAATCATTAGCTATTTGAATTTGAATTATATTCATATAACTAGAATATAATTTCAAATACCCCTGAAATATTTTATGAGCTTTTGGAAAAGTCCATATAGCAAAATAAAAATATTCAGAGGAGCTTTTGGCATTGTTTGAATTATTTTAAATTCAAAACAGTGGCAAAAGATTAAATAAAAATAAAACAAACAGAACAATAAAACAGGAGAGAGAGGAAATTTACCTGGACCTTACCTGGCAGCCACCCATAGCCCAACACTGTGCAGTCCACCTGCGCAGGCCCAGCCCACCTCCTTTCCCCCTTGTCCTCTTCCTCCTCTGCCAGGAGGACGAACAGAGGCGAGGCGTGGCGCGCGCCGACGTTGCCTCGGCCACCTCCTGCTTCCTCTCGTCGCCCTGGACTCCGTCCGCAACGCCACGCAGCCCCTGGCCCTTCTCACTCCCTCTGGACCGCTCCCCCTCCCCTGGCTCTCTCTTTCCCTCTCTTCCTGTGATCCCCGAGCGCACCGCAGCACGCCGCCAAGCACCACCGCGGCCACCGCCTTCCCCACGCCTCTCCGACGCGCCCCCGAGCTCCGCCGTGACGTTCCCGTCCCTACCACGGAGCCACAAGACGCCGGACGCCCTAGAGCACCATCACCGACGCCATCTTCTTCCTCTGCACCGACGGCCGTCATCGCTTGATTCGCCGGCCACAGAGCGTTCCCGGCCTCGCCCCCGCGCTCGTTGGACTCGCGGTGAGCCACTGAACCGTTCCCCTCTTCTTCCCATGCCGTTGGGCCGCTCTAGCCATTGCTTCCGCCGGAGCCGAGACGCTCCGCCGCACGGACTCGTCGCCGGCGAAATCCCGGTGACCATTTGGTCACGGGCGTGCACCGTTGCGCTAGCTGTGACCCGTAGAGCCCCTCCAGCGCCTCAGCTCCCTCGTTTGTGAGCTGCAGCGCCAGTCCCGCGAACCCCCGAGCTCCGGCCGCCGCCTCGGGCTCCATTCCGGCGAACCCCGGCCACCCCCGCACCTCCCGTTGGTCCCCCTAGATGCGCACGGGCACGGGCTACCTCCTGGTGCCCTTGGCGCGTCGATCCGTCGCCTCTGGCGTAACTCCGGCGAGCCACCGCCGCTCTGGGTCGTCGCCGTCGTCCAACCACCGGCAAATCCGACGTGGCGGGTCATTAGGGCCTAACCACCCCGCTAACCCAGGCCTAGGGCCACTGACAGGTGGGCCCTACCCTTTAATTAACCCGGCTAACCATTTAGTTAAGTCAATTAAACTCTGTTAAATCACTGTGCAGCTGACATGTGGGTCCCCTAGGTCA
>NW_021168414.1:0-1683 GCF_002162155.2 Triticum dicoccoides
ATTCTTAAACAGTTTATAGTTTGCATCAAAGGATTCATCAATGATAATGGGGTTAGCACAAGTGAAGCCAGATAAATTGGATGAATCTGCTGAAAGTTCCTTTGCAGCAACCCATGTGGTTTTGGGGTACTGCTCAGGTTTCCAGTAAGAGCCATCTGCATTTATTTTCCTTACGAACCCAACACCCTCTTTTCTAGGGTTTCGGTTCAAAATCTGCTTCTTGAGGACATCACATAATGTCTGATGTCCTTTAAGACTTTTGTACATCCCTGTTTCAAGCAATGTCTTCAACCTAGCATTCTCATCAGCAATAGCAGTGGTATCCTCAGTAGAGGGGTTAGTTACCACATCAACAGTTGAAGA
Source organism: Triticum dicoccoides (assembly GCF_002162155.2). NCBI lineage: Eukaryota > Viridiplantae > Streptophyta > Magnoliopsida > Poales > Poaceae > Triticum > Triticum dicoccoides. The sequence goes on from NW_021168414.1 coordinate 364, forward strand.
TATTGCAACAGCAGTAGCAGCGGAACATTCAGCAACAGAAGTAGCATTATCACGCTCAATGCATTTAAGACATGGTGGTTCAAATCCTTCCTGAGCGGAATTGATCTGTTCGGCGCGAAGTGACTCGTTTTCCTTTTGAAGATCTTCATGAGCCGCTCTCAACTTCTCAAGTTCTTGCTTCCTTTGAATATAATCATAGGAAAGCTTTTCATGAGTTGTTGAGAGAGTATCAAGACGATCTTCAAGTTCATGATACTTAACGTGAAGATTTTTTATGTCTTCAATTAAGGATTCAGATCGAGTCATTTCAGCACCCAACAGATCATCGCTTCTGTCTAACAGTTTTTGAATATGTTCCATAGCTTTCTGTTGTTCAGTTGCAATTTTAGCAAGTGTTTTGTAGCTGGGTTTTGAATCACAGTCAGAGTCATCGTCACTAGATGTTTGATAGCGAGTAGTGCGTGTGTTTACCTTGGCACCGCGTGCCATGAAGTAGTAGGTAGGAGTGGAGTCGTTCTTGTCATTTGCATCGGTGTCGGTGATGAAGTCATTGTCTTAAGTGTTGAAGATGGACTTGGCGACGCATGCTGTAGCCAGACTCGCAATGCCAGAATCAGACTCCTCCTCAGACTCCACCTCTGCCTCCTCAGATGCGGACTCCTCCTCTGAATCCATCTCCTTGCCAACAAACACACGTGCCTTGCCAGATGAGCTCTTCTTGTGTGATGAAGACTTTGAAGAAGACTTGGAAGAAGACTTTGAGTATTTCTTCTTCTTCTTGTCGTCAGAATCATATTCCTTGCTCTTCTTCTTCCTTCTGTTCTCATTGTCCCACTATGGACACTCAGAGATGAAGTGTCCAGTTTTCTTGCACTTGTGACATGTTTTCTTCTTGTAGTCATGAGCAGAAGCTTCATCATTCCTTGAGCTTGATCGTGAAGATTTTCTGAAGCCTTTCTTCTTGGTGAATTTTTGGAACTTCTTCACTAGCATTGCAAGTTCTCTTCCAATATCTTCAGGATCATCAGAACTGCAGTCAGATTCTTCTTCAGATGAGGAAACAGCTTTTGCCTTCAAGGCACGAGTTCGCCCATAGTTTGGACCGTAGATATCTCTTTTCTCAGAAAGCTGAAACTCATGTGTGTTGAGCCTCTCAAGTATGTCAGACGGATCGAGTGTCTTGAAATCAGGACGTTCTTGAATCATCAGGGCCAGGATGTCAAACGAACTATCAAGTGATCTCAGCAGCGTCTTGACGATTTCATGTTTGGTGATCTCAGTGGCGCCGAGGGCTTGAAGCTCATTTGTGATGTCAGTGAG
>NW_021168415.1:0-1650 GCF_002162155.2 Triticum dicoccoides
ACCACTTGGGCTCAAATGAAGGATGTCATGCGAGCACGTTTTGTTCCAACATACTACAACCGCGATCTCTTCAAAAAGCTACAACTCCTCAAGCAAGGAACAAAGAGTGTTGAAGAATACTACAAGGAAATGGAGATTGCCATGATTCGAGCCAATGTCACAGAAGATGATGAGCAAACAATGGCACCATTCTTGAATGGACTAAATCATCGCATCAAGAAGATCGCCGACTTCCAACCCTACTCCAACCTCATTGAGCTCGTGCATCAAGCTACAAAGGCGGAACGCCAAGTGCAAGATGACTTCAAGTACGCCAAGTACTCATCCAAGACCTACGGCTTCTCCAACACCCAAGCTTCAACAACTCCTCCAACATCAACCAAGCCTTCTCCAAGCAATGACGACAAGTCAAGTTACAAGAAAACTTCGGCAAGTTCAAGTCGTCTTCCTCCTACTACAAGCAACTTCAAGCCGCGTGCTTCATCATCTACTCCAACCGATGAGACCGTCAAGACAAGCTCCTTCAAGTGTTTCACGTGCGGCGGCCGAGGCCACAAGTCCTATGAATGCATGAACAAGCGCACCATGATCCTCAACGAAGATGGCACATATGACTCCATGAGTGATGAGGAGATGGAAGCTCTTGAGCAAGTGGCCATGCACCGGCGCGTGAACGAGATTGAAGATGATCAAGTCTTTTGTGATGAGGATTCGAGCCCCGCTCTCGTTGTCTCCAAGGTCTTGACTCTTCAACATCAACAAGAAGAAGATCAACGATGCCACATCTTCCACACAAAGGCCGGCATCAATGGACGATCAGTCAAGGTCATCATCGATGGAGGTAGTTGTCACAACTTGGCAAGTGAAGAACTATGCTCCAAGCTCCAATTGGTCAAGAAGAAGCACCCACACCCCTACAAGGTTCAATGGCTAAGTGACTCCGGCACTATACGAGTTGAGCATAAGGTCCAAGTCTCTTTCAAAATCGGTGCATATGAAGACACCTTGGAATGTGACGTGGTCCCAATGACCGTTTGCCACCTCCTTCTTGGTCGACCATGGCAATTCGACCGTGGTGTCATCCACAATGGGCGAACCAATCACTATAGCTTCAAGATGAAAGGAAAGGAATATGTGCTATGACCTATGTCTCCTAGTCAAGTGATAGCCGACAAGCAAGCCACCCACCAGAGAGAGGAAAGTGAGAAAGTGAGCCACTCAAAAGTGAGTGAGAGCCACAAGACAAACTTGAGCGCCTGTTCGCCTAGAGAGAAAAACCTCATTCTATTTGCCACCAAAAGTGAGATGAGAGAAGTGTGTGAGAACCCATCGAGTGTGATGCACTTTGTCCTTGTGTGCAAGGATGGAGATACAAAAACTAACACCATTCACGAGCTACCTTTGGTGTTTCAATCTCTTTTGCAGGAATTTCAAGATGTTTTCCCCGATGAGCTACCTCCGGGTCTACCTCCTCTACGAGGCATTGAGCATCGAATCGACCTCATCCCCGGAGTGCCACTTCCAAACAAAGCTCCCTACCGTGTCAATCCCGAAGAAACCAAGGAGATTCAACGGCAAGTACAACAACTAATCGACAACGATCATGTACGTGAAAGCTTAAGCCCTTGTGCCGTTCCCGTCATACTTGTG
>NW_021168416.1:0-1650 GCF_002162155.2 Triticum dicoccoides
ACCACTTGGGCTCAAATGAAGGATGTCATGCGAGCACGTTTTGTTCCAACATACTACAACCGCGATCTCTTCAAAAAGCTACAACTCCTCAAGCAAGGAACAAAGAGTGTTGAAGAATACTACAAGGAAATGGAGATTGCCATGATTCGAGCCAATGTCACAGAAGATGATGAGCAAACAATGGCACCATTCTTGAATGGACTAAATCATCGCATCAAGAAGATCGCCGACTTCCAACCCTACTCCAACCTCATTGAGCTCGTGCATCAAGCTACAAAGGCGGAACGCCAAGTGCAAGATGACTTCAAGTACGCCAAGTACTCATCCAAGACCTACGGCTTCTCCAACACCCAAGCTTCAACAACTCCTCCAACATCAACCAAGCCTTCTCCAAGCAATGACGACAAGTCAAGTTACAAGAAAACTTCGGCAAGTTCAAGTCGTCTTCCTCCTACTACAAGCAACTTCAAGCCGCGTGCTTCATCATCTACTCCAACCGATGAGACCGTCAAGACAAGCTCCTTCAAGTGTTTCACGTGCGGCGGCCGAGGCCACAAGTCCTATGAATGCATGAACAAGCGCACCATGATCCTCAACGAAGATGGCACATATGACTCCATGAGTGATGAGGAGATGGAAGCTCTTGAGCAAGTGGCCATGCACCGGCGCGTGAACGAGGATGAAGATGATCAAGTCTTTTGTGATGAGGATTCGAGCCCCGCTCTCGTTGTCTCCAAGGTCTTGACTCTTCAACATCAACAAGAAGAAGATCAACGATGCCACATCTTCCACACAAAGGCCGGCATCAATGGACGATCAGTCAAGGTCATCATCGATGGAGGTAGTTGTCACAACTTGGCAAGTGAAGAACTATGCTCCAAGCTCCAATTGGTCAAGAAGAAGCACCCACACCCCTACAAGGTTCAATGGCTAAGTGACTCCGGCACTATACGAGTTGAGCATAAGGTCCAAGTCTCTTTCAAAATCGGTGCATATGAAGACACCTTGGAATGTGACGTGGTCCCAATGACCGTTTGCCACCTCCTTCTTGGTCGACCATGGCAATTCGACCGTGGTGTCATCCACAATGGGCGAACCAATCACTATAGCTTCAAGATGAAAGGAAAGGAATATGTGCTATGACCTATGTCTCCTAGTCAAGTGATAGCCGACAAGCAAGCCACCCACCAGAGAGAGGAAAGTGAGAAAGTGAGCCACTCAAAAGTGAGTGAGAGCCACAAGACAAACTTGAGCGCCTGTTCGCCTAGAGAGAAAAACCTCATTCTATTTGCCACCAAAAGTGAGATGAGAGAAGTGTGTGAGAACCCATCGAGTGTGATGCACTTTGTCCTTGTGTGCAAGGATGGAGATACAAAAACTAACACCATTCACGAGCTACCTTTGGTGTTTCAATCTCTTTTGCAGGAATTTCAAGATGTTTTCCCCGATGAGCTACCTCCGGGTCTACCTCCTCTACGAGGCATTGAGCATCGAATCGACCTCATCCCCGGAGTGCCACTTCCAAACAAAGCTCCCTACCGTGTCAATCCCGAAGAAACCAAGGAGATTCAACGGCAAGTACAACAACTAATCGACAACGATCATGTACGTGAAAGCTTAAGCCCTTGTGCCGTTCCCGTCATACTTGTG
>NW_021168417.1:0-1040 GCF_002162155.2 Triticum dicoccoides
AGATTTGCTGAAATCTAGCTCATCAATATCAGATTTGGTGGCAAATAAACATGCACTTTTCAATTTAATTTCAGAAGCAACACTAGATGGTTTATTATTAGGCTTCATTTGTTGCTCAAATTCTTTTGCCACAATCTGATTTTCACTCTTATTCGTCTCCTGTTTTGCTTTATTACCTCTATTAATATCATCTTTCAAAATGGAATCAGGAGTCATAGGAAGCAAAGTAATATTTTTATCCTTATGAACAAGAGTATAGTGATTGTTTCTACCATGGTGTACAGAATTTTTATCAAATTGCCATGGTCTACCAAGTAATAAGGAACATGCTTGCATAGGTACCACATCACAATCAACATAATCAGCATATGTAGAGATACTAAAATGCACACGAACAGTACGTGTTACCTTAACCTTGCCGCTGTTTGAACCATTGGATGTAGTAAGGATGTGGATGTGGTCTTGTGGTGAGAGAAAGCTTCTCCACCATCTCCATGCTAGCCAAGTTGTTGCAGCTCCCTCCATCTATGATGACGCACAAAGAACGTTCTTTCACAACTCCCTTGGTATGGAACAAATTGTACCTTTGATTTTGCTCAGCTTGTGTGACCTGCACACTCAAAACACGTTGAGCAACTAAACATTCATACCTGTCAGCGTCTTCAGGAGCCATGTATTGCGTCTCATGATCAGAATCATCTCCACCATGTTCTTCACGTGTAATAAGAGCCAAAGTCTCCTCATCATAGTCACTAGCGGACTCATATCCACCATCCGCGGTAGCAATCATCACACGCGGAGATTTGCATTCTCTCGCATAATGACCTCCTCCCTTACAACGACGACAAATAATATCACTTGTGTGCCCTGTTGATGCCATGGAAGAAGCAGAACTCTGTGCAGGCCCAGCAGGTGCGCTCTTGGCAGATAATGGTAGTTGTGCCTGTTTTCTTGTATCACGACTGGAGGGGACACCTGATTGAGGTGCTGGTGCAGTTGAAGTAGAAGATGCACGCGGTGTCCATGATGAAGGTCGGCCT
>NW_021168418.1:0-1743 GCF_002162155.2 Triticum dicoccoides
GACTATAGTGGTTAAGAAGCCGAGAGGGTCCATTGGTTTCGGGCCCAATGCATGGTAGTAGATGGTTCTTAAATCACACATACAGATCTCGGTGTTTAAGGACGGTTCCAATGAAACAACCCACCATGTACTCCTACGTGGCCTCTCATCGATACCTTTACCAAATCGTGTTCAACACACTTAGCTCACACCCAGTAGGACATGTTCACAACTTTCCAATTCATCCCCGTTGAATCAGACCTGACACAACTCAAAGCAATAGCAGGCATGACAAACAAGTATGAATGAGTAGGCACATCAGGGCTCAAACAAGTCCTACTCATGCTAGTGGGTTTCATCTATTTACTGTGGCAATGACAGGTCATGCAAAGGAAAGGGGTTCAACTACCGTAACATGTAACAATTGAATCGTTGTTGTCCTAATTCAGTAAAAGAGAGCAGGAGCGAGAGAATGGGATTGTATCGGAATGAACAAGGGGGTTTTGCTTGCCTGGCACTTCTGAAGATATTATAGCTCTCCATCGGTGTCATCTGAGAGGGGACAATTACCGGCAAGGGAACATAAACAACATTCAATTAATGCAATGAACAAGCGAATGAATGATATGACATATAAGGTACTTAATTGACCTAATGCAACGTCCAGCCAATTTAATTGAAGTGGAACTCAAACAAGATCAAATTCCAACTCCAAATGTTATTTCATAATTTGCCCTAATCATCATTTGTCCTATTCAGTGAGGTTAACTTGTTCAAACATGCATGATCATGGCATAAACAGATTCTTTGGACTTTTCTGATCATTTTTCATATATAATTTATTTCATTCTGAGCTACGGTTGATTTTCTATGAATTTTTGAAGTTTTAAACATTTTCTTGAATTTCCTGATTATTTTTAAAACCAGAAAATGGTTAACTATATCAGCATGATGTTTGTGTGACGTCAGCAGGTCAACAGGGGCTGGTCTGAGTCAAACCTGACCTGTGGGTCCCATAGGTCAGTGTCACGGTACTGGCTAGGGTCGCTGACTTGTGGGCCCAGTCAACGGCCACGTCAGCATGGTCAAAGCTGATGCGTGGGCCACTGTGGTTAGGTTAAATCTAAACAGGGGTTTACCCCATGGTTAATTAGGGTGTGGGGCCCGTCTGTTAGTGGCACAAGGCGAGATTAACGCAGTAATTAGCTCAAGCTAATGACGTTGCCACATCAGCTGCCGGCGTTTAACCACCAGCGACCAAATCCGCGGCGGAGGGAGTCGTGATTTCGCTGTAGGGCCCGATTTGGCGTGTGGGGAGCATCTACAGGGAGCTGGCGAAGGGGCGCATCCAGTGGTAGTGGCGGCTGGAACTGGGGTGGCCTGCTGGGGCACCGGCGACGAGCTTTGCGGCGGTCGTGGTTCGGGCGTGCTCGGGAACGGCAATGTGGTGCGCCATAGATCGAGCAGGTGGGGCTTTTCGGCTCCTGGGAAGGTGTGGAGTACGGTGCCTCACTAGGTTTTGAGCCTCGGTGGCTGTTGCAATGGCGGTGACATCACCGACGGCGTGGAGTTTGCGGGTACGGTGGGGTCGGAGCTAGAGCACGCGCATGGGTGTGGAGATAAGGGGAGGAGCAAGAGGGGCTCACAGCGGTTCGTACGAAGGAGACGACGACCTCGGGGAGGGGCTAGTGACGATGGAATGTCACCGGCGATCTCGGGCGGCCGAGGTTGAAGACGATGATGGCGACGGCGATGCAGGTTGTA
>NW_021168419.1:0-1526 GCF_002162155.2 Triticum dicoccoides
ATTCTTGTCGTCATTGACCGACTTTCTAAGGTTGCACATTTTCTGGCGGTCAAAGAAACGATCACTGCTAGTCAGCTTGCAACTCTCTACATGTCCAGAATTGTTTCGCTTCACGGTATTCCACTGGTTATCAGTTCAGACCGTGGCAGTTTATTCACTTCAAGATTCTGGGCAAGTTTCCAAGAAGCTATGGGCACTCATCTGTCTTTCAGCACTGCTTTTCATCCTCAGTCACAAGGGCAAGTTGAACGTATCAACCAAGTTCTCGAAGACATGCTTCGAGCTTGTGTTATTTCCTTCGGCAAGAAATGGGAGGAATCTCTTCCGTATGCTGAGTTCTCTTATAATAATAGCTATCAAGCTAGTCTGAAGATGGCCCCCTTCGAAGTGTTATATGGACGAAAGTGCCGAACCCCTCTGAACTGGTCAGAAACTGGGGAACGTCCACTCTTTGGTCCGGATATTATCCAACATGCCGAAGATCAAGTCCGCATTATTCGCGAAAATCTCAAGACTGCTCAGTCACGCCAAAAGAGTCAGTATGACCGTCATCATAAAGACATGGTCTATCAACCTGGCAAAAATGCCTATCTTCGCGTTACACCAATGAAGGGTGCTCACCGCTTCGGGATCAAGGGCAAGCTAGCTCCCCGCTATATTGGTCCTTTCACTATCCTCGAGAGGCGTGGAAAAGTGGCATATCAATTGGAGCTTCCGCCGAACCTTTCTCAGGTTCACGATGTGTTCCATGTGTCACAACTCCGCCGTTGCTTCAAGGACCCAATCCGAGCTGTGGATCATGAAGTGCTCGAATTGCAACAGGACCTCTCCTATAAAGAGCATCCGGTCCGCATTCTCGACCAAGCTGAACGCCGCACACGTCAGAAGGCGATCAAGTTCTTCAAGGTCCAGTGGTCGAATCACTCTGAAGACGAAGCCACCTGGGAACGCGAGGATCGCCTGCGTGATGAATACCCCGCACTGTTTCCTTCTACCTCCTAAAATCTCGGGACGAGATTTCTTGTAGTGGAGGAGATTTGTAACGCCCGGATAATCTTGCTACAGTAATCCCACGCTAATCATGGCACGTCATCCCGATTACTGTTGCTATCCTCGCAATAATTCGAAACCGTTCAAATTCAAAATTCAAATTGATGAAAACAATAAAAATTTTCAAAACTTAAAATAAAATTGTTCGGTGGTTGACGAATATTACAAGGGTAATTATAGTGCAACAGGCATATTTTTATAAAATGGCTAAATGGATTAAATGATTTAAACAGAAAGGAAAATAAATTAAAAAAAAGAAACAAGTGAAAGAAAAAAAATAAAACAAAAACAACAGACACCCCCCCCTGCTGGGCCAAGTGGCCCAGCTGGCCTCCGCCGCCCGAACGGGCCGGCCCAACCGGCCAAAGGCCCAACCGGCCAACCCCACTCCTCTCCTTATCCCCCCCGCAACCCTAGCCGCCACCCCACTCGTCCACTCCCCCCACTCGCTCCTCCCACGTTCCCCTCTCTCCCTC
>NW_021168420.1:0-925 GCF_002162155.2 Triticum dicoccoides
TCTTCTTCTTCTTCTTCTCCTTCTTCTTCTTCTTCTTCTTATTTCTGCGTAGTTTTTTGTATAGTTTTTTCTTTTCTGTTATATTTATTTTCTTCTATTTATTTGTGAGTAGTTTTTCATCTAGTTTGCCAAAATTCAACATTTTCAGAGTTCATTTTGTAGTGATTTTCAATTTCATGGTCATTTTATAAACGATTGAAAAATAGCAAATATAATTTTTTTTCTTTTCTGCTTTATTTTTTCTTCTATTTATTTCTGAATAGTTTTTTCTTTTCTGCTATACTTATTTTCTTCTATTTATTTCTGAGTAGTCTTTTTATTTTGTTTTTTTCTTTTCAGCTATAGTTTTTCTTCTTTTCTGCTATTTTTTTCTTTTCTGCAAAACTTGATGGTCAAAGTCTGGAGTTATAACTTAAAAAAAAGAAATGTCGAGGTGCAATTAGTTTTTGCCATAACATAAGAAGTCCGGAGTTGTAATAAGTTATTAAAAATAAAAAAGAGGTGCAATGCTCGTTAATTTGCTTCAAGCCATTCGGAATAGTGTAAACTGCACTGCGCATAGCTCCATGCAGTCTACCGTATTCCTGAAGGCTTGAAGCTAAGCAACGTGAGCATTGAGCCTCTTCTTCATCGTCTCTGCACTCAAGGCTTATAAACCGCTCCTAGTCCCTCTCACTTCGCGAGGTGGGACTAAAAAACAGCTTGCCATAACCTCCTAAACCCGAATACTTCGAAAGAGATTGTCCAGTTTGTAAACGAAGTGCATCCAGTTTTTGCCGTAACCCTCTCTACTTTTTTGAACATGATATGTGGGTGAAATGATGATACCATGCCAAGTTTCAACTTTTTCAGAGTTCATTTGTAGTGATTTTCAATTTCCAGGTCATTTAGTTCTCAAAACAAATCATTAAATGCATGAAAAATA
>NW_021168421.1:0-1076 GCF_002162155.2 Triticum dicoccoides
GATGATCGACCGAGAGACATTTAGCACTCCGCTTCTAATGTTCTCCTTGATGTGCTAGTATAACCCATTCATAGATATGGTTTGATATCTAAAACATCAAGTAAAAGGTCGGACTTCGGGAACACAAAAATCCATAGGGGCAACTAGGGAGTAAATCCTACGAAATCCCTATGGGGGGGGTGGCCAACTTCCTCAAACAAGATACTATAATAATAGGTCTACCGGATGGGTGTGTTGGCCACGACATCCACCTTACCGGTTATCGAGAGACCAATATTATAGTTCTTAGGGAAATGTTCCAACCATCATATCTGCCTGAGATTCAGCTCTGGTTGGTGTTAGGATATTCCAGGCTCATCGAGTCTTAGGAAGAAAAATGAAAGTTTGCAACACAAATCGACGAGATGACGTTGCGGGATTCTCGGGAGATGAACTACGATAGCAAGCTCCAAAACATGAGCTGGTTCTGCTACAAACATGTGAACACGTTGTCCCAAACAAGCATGCCCACATGGTAGTCTTACAATAAAACACTACCGAGTTCAGGAGGGGGAACCATCAACGAGGGTATCGAAGTTCTTTCATAAGTCCGGATTAGCTCTTATGAAGGAACTCCTTCTCCTTGAACAAATCAATCAGTGGCTTGGTGTGCTAGGGATACATATAGATTGAAGGTTGCAAGTCTTCAAACCACAGCATTCTTCGCACGTGTGCATGACTGATTTGGAATGATTCCAAAGAAAGCAACATTGACTTTCTCGAATCCACGGCGGCAACTTGCATCAGATGCACATGAATTAAAGGAAGTCACTACCTTCATCCAAACATATGCTTCATGAGCTAGCATGAACAAATGCTTTCAAAAGTTTCCAACACTAGCTTAATGTTCAGCAAAATTATGGAGAAGACAAGGATGTTGTCAATGGGCACAACAACAATTCATCTGGTTTCCTTTTAAAAGGAATTCCATAGTTAAGTGAACACGGTGATAGCATTGGTCAGACCCAAAGGATATAATGGTGTATGCTCGAGGGATCAACCACGAGTAAGACAACATTACGAACATCGTTGGTTCC
>NW_021168422.1:0-1142 GCF_002162155.2 Triticum dicoccoides
GTCCAAGTATGCCATTCTACCGACCCCGCCAATCGATTGCTGTGATTTGCCTTAGGCTGATATAGAGAGTCTTAACGATCTCTATATCAAAGGTAATTCTTTTTGCCACTTAAGATAATAATCTACGAATCACCCCCCTCCAGGATGTTTCGTCGTGGTATCATGGCAACTCAACTCCTCGCTACGTTGACAACCGTTCACCACCTTCTTAGGTGTGGAATCGTTGTCTACCTAGTGAACCTTCGTCATCTGTTCCACTCCATTTCTCTAGAGGTGTGCTTCATCTCTCAGCTCGAGAGATGTTGCTATGTCTCATTCCGTGAGTTAATCCTGAGTTGTTCGATCTTCGAGAAAATCGACCCTTCTAGAGTCTCCTTCTTCCCTCCATGTCATGTTGACAGGATTTCTCAGAGCAAGACGACAAGACAAAGATGGTGATCGAATCAACATTTCTATGAAGTGCAACCTGGATCGTGAAGATTATACTAGTTGCGTTTACCTTTCACCTTACCCTACGCTTGAATCTCGAGACGAGATTCTTGTTTAGTGGGGGTGAGTTGTCACATCCCTAGCTTCTGGCATTGCACTAGTACTAGCCTTTGGTGATGCATCATGTTTACTTTACAGAAAGTTGAAATGGGGATTGTCCAAACCCTAGCATTTTAAGAATTCACCAGGTTCACCTAAAATACTTTCAGTCAATCCAAGTGGATTTCAAAAATGTTCATCATCTTTGGAAAAATGCTGGAAACAGTAACCAGAGATGATGCACATTTTTTCATGTCATTTTGGATCTTTGAACTAATATATATTGTATTTGAGTTGGAGCAAATATATGTTATATATATTTTTAATGCTTCAATAATTCTGATATTTTGTGAGGGGCTCTAGAATATTACTTTCAGTCCCTGCAAAAATTATTGGAAGAAACAAAAATGATTTAGTGTTTGAACTAAATCAAAACAGATTGAAACAAATAGAAAACAATGATTAAAAAAAATAAAACAGAGCAAAAATAAAAAGGGAGACGGCCACCTGGGCCACTTACCTGCTTACCTGCCCGGCCCAGCTCCTCCCGCTGGCCCAGCCCGCCACCGCTACCCCCCCTGTCGTCTTCTTCCCTCGCCAGAAGGACGCGGGCA
>NW_021168423.1:0-1441 GCF_002162155.2 Triticum dicoccoides
TGAATGTTGGGTCATGAGACCCATGTTTGTAATATCTCGCTCCTCGGAGCCTATTGAATAGATTACTTGAGTCATAGAGTCATGTTGTGATGCCATGTTGTATTTGCACATATCGAGCATATTGTGTGTATGTTATTGAAATGCTTGGTATGTGTGGGATCTGACCATCTAGTTGTTTATCTTTAGTAGCCTCTCTTACGGGGAAATGTCTCCTAGTGTTTCCACCGAGCCATGGTAGCTTGCTACTGCTCCGGAACACTTAGGCTGGCCGGCATGTGTCCTTCTTCGTTCCTGTGTCTGTCCCTTCGGGGAAATGTCACGCGGTGAATACCGGAGTCCTGTTAGCCCGCTACAGCCCGGTTCACCGGAGTCCTGCTAGCCCAGTGCTACAGCCTGGATTCACTCGCTGATGACCGACACGTTCGATGCTGGGTCATGGATGCCTGTCCCTGTAAGTCTGTGCCGCTTTGGGTTTACGACTAACCATGTCAGCCCGGACTCCTTATCATATGGATGCTAGTGACACTGTCATATACGTGTGCCAAAAGGCGCAAACGGTCCCGGGCAAAGGTAAGGCGACACCCGTGGGAATACCGTGCGTGAGGCCGCAAAGTGATATGAGGTGTTACATGCTAGATCGATGTGGCATTGAGTCGGGGTCCTGACACGATGATAGACAACGATCAACTCAAATTAGACTCTCAGCGCCTTCTACGCAAATGTTGTTGGGAGAGATGAAAAAGTGTGAAGCACACATGACATACATCAAACGTTGTATTGATGCCTTCTAAAAAAAGAAGAACAAACAAATTGGACTGATGGAATATGATATCGGTATACATGACATACATACTATCAAGGCATGCGGATAGACCCCTTAGGTCTGAGGCATCCAGCATGTTCTATCCCAGTTGAAAAATAATACACTTGTGAATTTGGAAATGAACAGAGACCGACCATAAAAAATATAAAGCTAGAACATTAGAAATGTCAACACAAGATAAGAGAGTCGGATCGTTTATATGGTCAGACTTGTGTGAGCCTAGCTATAGCTATGGGCTAGTGCATGGAGTGTGTGTGTGTGTGCACTCCATACGACATGAGCAATGGAAGCACCTGAATGGTGCTGCCCCATCTTCAAGATAGATATAAAAATTGTAGGGCTGCCATTTTCAAAAGGATTCACCCAAAGGAGGGGTATCACATATACGATCTCAATTTAGAATTTCTATTTTCAATACCTTGCAAATAGTTTTATTCTTTTGTTGAAGAATTCATAAATTCAGAAGTTGATAGATTGACTGCTTGTCCACGAATGATATAAAAGGATAAGTACCACAAAGAAATATGAAAATTGCAACATCCTCATCTTAGAAGCTTGCACTTACCAGAGATCTATTAGTTCTATTGTCACTACGATGGGACTATTTTCACAAAAATC
>NW_021168424.1:0-1221 GCF_002162155.2 Triticum dicoccoides
GAGGTTTGAGACAGGGGGATCCTTTGTCCCCTTATCTCTTTCTATTATGTGTTGAAGGATTGTCTGCTCTTATAGCTCATGAAGAAGAAGGGGGTAATCTTTCAGGAGTCAAGGTGTGTCGTGACTCGCCAACTATTCCACATCTCCTTTTTGCTGACGACTCACTTATTTTGATGCACGCAAACACTGCGAATGCGAACTGCTTAAAGAGAATATTGGTTGACTATTGTGCCGCTTCAGGACAATTGGTCAGTGCAGCAAAATCATCTATATTTTTTAGCCCAAACACAGAGGTGGATGACAAGGTAGAGGTTTGTCAGGTTCTTGATATAATGATTGAGTCTCTCTCTGATAAATACTTGGGTCTCCCTTCAATGATTGGGGTAGACCGTGTTGACTGCTTTAAACACCTAATTGAGAGAATTCAAAAACTTGTTAATGGTTGGAAGGAGTGAACACTATCTTATGGTGGCAAAGAGGCATTGATCAAAGCGGTGGCGCAGGCCATCCCAACATATGCGATGAGCGTATTCACATTCCCAAAGAAAAATTGTAAGGGGATCACTAATGCAATTTTGCACTACTGGTGGGGTGACGAAGAAGACCAACGTAAGATGCATTGGTTTGCATGGTGGAAGATGTGTGTTCCAAAGAATAGAGGTTGAATGGGATTCCGTGATATTCATAGTTTTAATTTGGCTATGCTGGCCAAACAATGTTGGAGATTAGTCGAGAATTATGATTCACTGTGTGCAAGAGTCCTACAGCCGAAATATTATCCAAGTGGTGATTTGTTGAATTGTGAGCTGAAGAAAGGCTCATCTTATGCATGGCAGAGTATATGGGAAGGAGTTCAAACTTTTAAAAAGGGTCGTATATGGAGAGTAGGAAATGGTATGAAGATCAACATCTTGGAGGATTGTTGGATACCGAGCAGCTCCTGTAGGAAAATCATCACCCATAGAGGTAATAGGATTCTTTCAAGGGTCAATGAGCTCATTGATCCCATATCTGGACCGTGGGATGAGATTCTGATAAGGGACAATTTCCTGGATATTGATGCGGAGCGAATATTATAGATTCCCATATTTTTTGCATGAGACAGAGGACTTTGTGGCCTGGCATTTAACACGATCCAACAGAGGACTTTGTTATTTGTCGCACAATATGGGTTCAGTTGTTGGGGGCTCGGCCGCATCCGGTATGGGATAAGTTGTGGAA
>NW_021168425.1:0-1221 GCF_002162155.2 Triticum dicoccoides
GAGGTTTGAGACAGGGGGATCCTTTGTCCCCTTATCTCTTTCTATTATGTGTTGAAGGATTGTCTGCTCTTATAGCTCATGAAGAAGAAGGGGGTAATCTTTCAGGAGTCAAGGTGTGTCGTGACTCGCCAACTATTCCACATCTCCTTTTTGCTGACGACTCACTTATTTTGATGCACGCAAACACTGCGAATGCGAACTGCTTAAAGAGAATATTGGTTGACTATTGTGCCGCTTCAGGACAATTGGTCAGTGCAGCAAAATCATCTATATTTTTTAGCCCAAACACAGAGGTGGATGACAAGGTAGAGGTTTGTCAGGTTCTTGATATAATGATTGAGTCTCTCTCTGATAAATACTTGGGTCTCCCTTCAATGATTGGGGTAGACCGTGTTGACTGCTTTAAACACCTAATTGAGAGAATTCAAAAACTTGTTAATGGTTGGAAGGAGTGAACACTATCTTATGGTGGCAAAGAGGCATTGATCAAAGCGGTGGCGCAGGCCATCCCAACATATGCGATGAGCGTATTCAAATTCCCAAAAAAAAATTGTAAGGGGATCACTAATGCAATTTTGCACTACTGGTGGGGTGACGAAGAAGACCAACGTAAGATGCATTGGTTTGCATGGTGGAAGATGTGTGTTCCAAAGAATAGAGGTTGAATGGGATTCCGTGATATTCATAGTTTTAATTTGGCTATGCTGGCCAAACAATGTTGGAGATTAGTCGAGAATTATGATTCACTGTGTGCAAGAGTCCTACAGCCGAAATATTATCCAAGTGGTGATTTGTTGAATTGTGAGCTGAAGAAAGGCTCATCTTATGCATGGCAGAGTATATGGGAAGGAGTTCAAACTTTTAAAAAGGGTCGTATATGGAGAGTAGGAAATGGTATGAAGATCAACATCTTGGAGGATTGTTGGATACCGAGCAGCTCCTGTAGGAAAATCATCACCCATAGAGGTAATAGGATTCTTTCAAGGGTCAATGAGCTCATTGATCCCATATCTGGACCGTGGGATGAGATTCTGATAAGGGACAATTTCCTGGATATTGATGCGGAGCGAATATTATAGATTCCCATATTTTTTGCATGAGACAGAGGACTTTGTGGCCTGGCATTTAACACGATCCAACAGAGGACTTTGTTATTTGTCGCACAATATGGGTTCAGTTGTTGGGGGCTCGGCCGCATCCGGTATGGGATAAGTTGTGGAA
>NW_021168426.1:0-1511 GCF_002162155.2 Triticum dicoccoides
TTTCCTGTAATGTAGGCAATTTGCATACAAGTTTTAGGCAATTCCCCTTTTTGCTGAACATAAAAAGCTAAGAACCACCTACTGGGGATGCATAACGAAACATGTTGGAAAGCTCTGGGGGGTTGTGCGAAGTTTACCTGGAAGTTGCTGATGAACAAAGGGTGGGTGGGTGGGGGGGGGGGCAGAAAGCAAGCCCTGTTGTGATGTATTCAATTTGCATGTAAGTTTCAAACAACTCCCTTTATTAGCTGGAACAAAAAAGGCTAACATCCAGCTACTGGGGAGGCAGAAAAAACTAGTTGGAAAGCTATTGGGGATTTATGAGGTTTACCTGGAAGTGGTTGGCAAAGCTTCTTGCTTGCAAATAGGAAAAATAAACAGCAAGTTCTGCTAGGATGTAGGCTAAATGCAAATAATTTTCAAGCAAGTGGGTTGATAGCATTTCGCATCTGAACCATTATGAGTATCCTCTCGCTTCTCTTCACTGCAATAAGCAAAGGATCCAGCTATATGAGAATATTAACTGGGCTCTTGGACAAACATAGCATGTACTTTGAATAGTTATTATTGTGAATACACTTTGAAATAGTTAAGAAAGACTTACAGACAAGCCAAATTCAACCGAACCACAACAATGACAATGCCGAGCGCATGAACTCCTACCTAAACTTAAAGGAGCCGAAATCCTTCTTGATCTGTTGCAGCGCACCTGCCTCGGACGAGCCACCGCCTTCCGGCTGCATCGATCCCTAGAAGAAGTGATGGTTCCAGACCTACACACCATAAGATACAGACTCAGAATTGCAGCAATCAAAATACAGCAGGATCTCCCCGTTTCATCTCCCTGCAACAGTCAATGAAGCTGGAGCTACCAGAAGATGAAATCTCAGTGTGCGCAAATAGGAAGCTGAAACCGCGCGGCGGCCGTTCCCTTCGGGATAACACGAATAGTAGATGTTGTGTTGTTATGAATGCATCTTCCCTCCCAGAAGATTAGGTTGCATTTGTCTAGAACAAAAAATATAGACAAGCGACATTTGTGTGTTTTGGGCCAAATTCAGTGGAATCATCAGGCAAAACTTTTGTGTTTTTTCTCAGTCTGCCTTGATTTGTAATAAAAAACACAAGTTGCTAGTATATTGTTTTTGGGCAAGTTCACTGCAATCAGCAAGAAAGTGAAAAAGCTAACTGCTGCTTTTCAGGCCAAGAACTATTAAGCAAAGTTTAAGTCTTTAGGTAAGTCGCTTTGTGATGTAGGCAAACTACATAAAGCTTTTTGCAGGCACCGGTTTAGTCCCTAGGGTGATCACAACAAGTTTTTTTGTTTGTCCGAATCGTATCTGAGAAGTAGGTGATGAAGCTTTTTTGCTTAGGCATGGCATGCTTTTGTTTTCTGAGTGTGTAGATTGCATGAAAACCTGGTTGGGGGAAATAGGCAAAAATAAATTGCACCCTCCGACATGGCCCGAGCAGCTGCCTGACATCTACACACTCAGAAAACAAAAGCATGC
>NW_021168427.1:0-1140 GCF_002162155.2 Triticum dicoccoides
GTAGCGTCAACCCCGAGCTCGCCCGAGCTCCGGCGACCGCCACGGTCGACGCCGGTGACGACTCCGGCCATCTTAGGCCCAGCCGCTGCCACTACTCGACGCGGACGAGCGCCCGCGTCACGTAGACGCTCTCCGCCGGCCATTTGGTCGCCGGAGGAGGAAACCCGCACCCCTCCGCCGTCTCTGGCTCCGCCGGCGACGAGCCGCGGGTCAACTCCGGCGAGTTGACCCGGGTTTGACCCCCTGCTGACACTGACAGTGGGCCCCGTGGCTATTAACCTGATTAGTTAGAGTTAATTAACTCTGTTAGTCACCTAAGTCACTGACCAGTGGGCCCCACTGGTCAGGTTTGACCTGAATCTGCCCCGTTGACCTGATGACGTCAAGGTGATGTCATGCTGACGCATTAAATGATTTTCTGGATTTAAAATAAATCAGAAAATCCAGATAATTGTATAAACTTCTAAAATTCATAGAAAATCAACCGTAACTCCAAATTAAATAATTTATATATGAAAAATTATCAGAAAAATTCAAGGAATCCATATGTACCATTTTCATGCATGTTAGAACAACTTATAGCTGCTGTTTAGCACAAATCAATTAAATGGCATTTGAATAATCACATATGGAGTTTGAATTTGAATCTTGTATTCAAACCAACTTCATTTAATTTGTTGCTAGTTGCATTAGCTCAAAACACATTCATTTTGCCATGTCATGATCATGCATCATATTGTGCATTGCATTGATTGTGTTCCCTTCTGTGTTGCCGGTATTTGTCCCCTCTCGATAGACGTGATACCGATGATGTGATCGTTGACACTGATGAAGACTCAATGCTATCTTCAGAAGTGCCAGGCAAGCAAAACCCCCTTGTTCATTCCGATAAAATCCCACTCTCTCGCTCCTGCTCTCTTTTACTGCATTAGGACAACATCGATTCATCTGTTACTTGCTGCGGTAGCTGAACCCCTTTATCCTCTGCATGACCTGTCATTCCACAGTAAATAGATGAAACCCACTAGCATGAGTAGGAGTTGTTTGAGCCCTGTTGTGCCTACTCATTCATGTTTGTTTGTCATGCCTGCTACTGCTTAGAGTTGAGTCAGGTCTGATTCATCGGGGATGAATCAGAGG
>NW_021168428.1:0-846 GCF_002162155.2 Triticum dicoccoides
TCGTCATACTCCGGTCGATCTATCGTAAGCAAACAATAGTAACCACACAATAAGTACTCATCTAATGCACAGGGAAAAATCGAACAAGAGAACGAACCAGAAAGTTCAACTTAAGAACTCCGGTTGCAAAGAAAGAACGAGCCGAACAAACGACGAAAAACAAACGGCGGAAGAAAACAACTCGGTTCTAGCAAGTTGAATCTAGGTCAAAATTTTACTGTAGCAAAAGCTTGTTCAAGTTGATTAGACGAAACGGCGGTTTCGAGATGAAACTCCAGGCATTTGAATCACCTGATTCCGATAAACGAGCGAGAAGATAAACTAGAACGAAGATCGGATCTGAGATCGCGATCGCGGAATAAATCCGACGAAAAGAAAAAGAAGAACGGTTATACGAACAGACGTCGTTAACCGGGAAATAATCGGTGATCACGTTCGTTGAGACGAACGGTCCGAAAGAAGAACGAAAACCAATCTAGGGTTTTCGGAAAAGAAAACCGAAACGAAAAACCGATCTAGAAAACGAATTAGAAGAGAAGAAAAGAATCGGAACGATTAGAAGAAAACGATCCGAGGAAAAGAGACGCGGGGCAACCTTGGCGAGGGGCTCCGGCGGCGGCGTGGACAAGGTGCGGCGGCGGCGTGGGCACAAGGGCGGCGGCGCAAGACGGCGGCGGCGCGGGTGAGGTGGCGGCGCTAGGGCGGTGGCGGCGCGGGTGAGGCGGCGGCGCTAGGGCACAAGGGTGGCGGCACGGGTGTGGGGTGGCGGCGCAGGGTGGGGCGGCGGCGCGGTGTGGTGCGGAGGAGAGGAGAGGAGAGGTGTTGGTTTGATGTGTTAGAGGGGGG
>NW_021168428.1:3785-5119 GCF_002162155.2 Triticum dicoccoides
CGGCGGCGCAAGACGGCGGCGGCGCGGGTGAGGTGGCGGCGCTAGGGCGGTGGCGGCGCGGGTGAGGCGGCGGCGCTAGGGCACAAGGGTGGCGGCACGGGTGTGGGGTGGCGGCGCAGGGTGGGGCGGCGGCGCGGTGTGGTGCGGAGGAGAGGAGAGGAGAGGTGTTGGTTTGATGTGTTAGAGGGGGGGTGCTTGGGTATTTATATTGGGGAGGGGAGGGTTTTGCTTGGGGTAGGGGACAAGAAATAGATTAGGATTAGGAAACAAAAGAGGGAAAAGATCTAGAAAAAAACGAAAGTAGATGAATCCTACTAGGAATCCACAAAGGACGGCGGCTCCCTGGCGCCTTGCGCGTGGTGCGGCTCCTCCCTGGGCGTGGCGCGCGATGGCCTCTGGCCTGACTGGCTCGGTGGCTTGGGCCTTAGGCCCAAGTCGCTGGAGCTCTGTCTCTCTCTTTTCTTTTCTTTTTTTTTTAACTGTTCCGCGCTCGGAAAAAAAACAAAACGAGATCTAAACGAACTCCAAATCTAATAAAGTAAATTTTCTCCGACTCCTAAAAATGAGTCGAACAAAATGAACTTTACTCCGGGCCTAAAAAGCAAATTTTGAAAACGCGCATTTTTCCCTATCCAAATAAAATGCAAATAAAACTCCGGCAAACAAAATTTGATCTATTTATTAAATCTTCATTTTCCTAAATTTGAGAAAGTCATATTATTCCCTCTCTTATATTTTTGATAACGGAAAAATAATTGAAGATGAAATAAATAAATCAAATGATCCTCTTTTCAATTCGAGAAAACTCTCAAATAAGAAAATAACAAAATCTCCAACTCTCTCCGAAGGTCCTTGAGTTGCGTGAAATTTCTAGGGTCGACCAAAATGCAAGAAAATAAGATATGCATGATGATCTATTCCAAATTGAAAATAAATTCAAAGGGGGCTTTGAATTTAATTCTTTGAAACTCCCAGCTCATATTTCATATAATTTGAAGAAGTCCTTTTATCTTCTCTCGTGAAAATCATTGAGCCGCATAAAGTTTCAGAATTGAATTATTTCCAAATGAAATTCAATTATTTTTCAAACACCCTTTTCATTTTTAAATGGAAGAAGTCATGTCATCTTCTCTCTAGGGTTTTGTGTTTGAAAAGCATTTGAATTCATGGAGATCAGAAAGCAAATATGAAAGTTTGGGAAAGTCCTTTTATTCCCTCTCATTTAACTTCCAAAAGTTTCGAATTCACTCACTTTCAGTCAATCAATCAAGAAATCAATCAAATCTATCTATTTGTTTATAATATTCCAAAATTTAGAATTTTGGGATGTTACA
>NW_021168429.1:0-1475 GCF_002162155.2 Triticum dicoccoides
GCCTCCCTCGCCCGGCTAACGCCGTGGATCGGCCTCCCTCTCTCCCCCGAACCCCCCAGACACCCCCTCTCCTCTCCAGCTCCTCCCCCTCGCACGCCCCAGCCATGGCCGACGCCATCGCCGCCACCCCCTCGCCGTAGCCACGCCCTCCGTCCACCCCACGCCGTGCCACCGTGTCCAGGAGCTCCGCCGCTGTCCACTTCATCGAGCAGCCGAGCCCCGAGCGCTCGCAACGCCCGAGTCCACCGCACCGACCTCGCCCGAGCTCACCGTCGCCGGAGATCCCCTTCAACGCCGTCGTCGCTCCGGTCCATCTCCGGCCGCACCAAGGACTCCGTCGCACTCACTGTGAGCTTAGCCATCTTCCCCTCCCTTCCGTTCTTGCTCCCGAGCCGTGTAGCAACCTCCCGGAGCTCAACCGCACCCACCGCCGTGGAGCTCATCGCCGACGTGCTCCCGGTCATCCTCCGGCCACAAACTGGTCTCCATCATGCTCACCGTGTCACTTAGCATCTAGCTAGCCACTCCCCGAGCCTCACCGACCCCTCTAGCGTCAAGTTCGTCTTCGGCCGAACCCCGGTGGCCGCCAAAGTCGTCGCCGACGCCAACTCCGGCCACCCCGACCCCAACGGACTCCGCCAAGAGCTGCGGTTTGTCCTCAGCTCCACTCCGGTGGTCTCCGCGGCCCATTTGGTGACCGAAATGGCCAAAACCACTCCCGCCGCCGCGTCGGGCTCGCCGGCGGCTAAACGCCGGCGTCGCTGGCTTTGACTTTGACCACGGGTGGGCCCTGGTTGACTCCCCTGAGTCAATGACAGGTGGGGCCCAGCCCTGTTAATTAAACAGGATTAGTTTTAATTAAATTTTAATTAAAATAATCACCCTGACATGCGGGACCCACTGTCAGGTTTGACCCAAACCTGTTTCGTTGACCTGCTGACGTCACACTGACGTCAGGCTGATGCAGTAATTGATTTTCTGGATTTAATTTAAATCAGGAAATTCCAGAATATTATTTAAACTTCAAAAATTCATAACTTTTATTCTGTAACTCCAAATTGGACAAATTATATATGAAAAATGATCAGAAAAATCCAATCTATCCATCTGTACTATTTTCATGCATGATCAAACAAGTTAAATTGATGTTTCAAGCAGAACAAGGAAAAGCACTTTAAAAGGCCATATATGAGTTTGAACTTTGAATCAATGATTCAAATTAGTTCAAACCCATCTGTTCCTAGTTGCATTAGCCCAATACACTCATTTTGCCATGTCTCATGCATGCATCATATTGTTGCATACTGTTTGGTAATGTTTGTGTATCGGTGCTCTCTGCGGCAGGTTCTGCCCCCGAGGAGTACCGTGATAACCCCGACGAAGAGCAATACCAGTGCATCGAACCATCAGGCAAGCAACCAACCATTTGATCATATCGATACAATCCCATGTTCTCGCTCCTGCTCTCTTTTACT
>NW_021168429.1:1485-2641 GCF_002162155.2 Triticum dicoccoides
ACTCCGCCAAGAGCTGCGGTTTGTCCTCAGCTCCACTCCGGTGGTCTCCGCGGCCCATTTGGTGACCGAAATGGCCAAAACCACTCCCGCCGCCGCGTCGGGCTCGCCGGCGGCTAAACGCCGGCGTCGCTGGCTTTGACTTTGACCACGGGTGGGCCCTGGTTGACTCCCCTGAGTCAATGACAGGTGGGGCCCAGCCCTGTTAATTAAACAGGATTAGTTTTAATTAAATTTTAATTAAAATAATCACCCTGACATGCGGGACCCACTGTCAGGTTTGACCCAAACCTGTTTCGTTGACCTGCTGACGTCACACTGACGTCAGGCTGACGCAGTAATTGATTTTCTGGATTTAATTTAAATCAGGAAATTCCAGAATATTATTTATACTTCAAAAATTCATAACTTTTATTCTGTAACTCCAAATTGGACAAATTATATATGAAAAATGATCAGAAAAATCCAATCTATCCATCTGTACTATTTTCATGCATGATCAAACAAGTTAAATTGATGTTTCAAGCAGAACAAGGAAAAGCACTTTAAAAGGCCATATATGAGTTTGAACTTTGAATCAATGATTCAAATTAGTTCAAACCCATCTGTTCCTAGTTGCATTAGCCCAATACACTCATTTTGCCATGTCTCATGCATGCATCATATTGTTGCATACTGTTTGGTAATGTTTGTGTATCGGTGTTCTCTGCGGCAGGTTCTGCCCCCGAGGAGTACCGTGATAACCCCGACGAAGAGCAATACCAGTGCATCGAACCATCAGGCAAGCAACCAACCATTTGATCATATCGATACAATCCCATGTTCTCGCTCCTGCTCTCTTTTACTGCATTAAGACAACGCGTTTCAAACTGCTGTGTGCTACGGTAGTTGAACCCTTTTCCTCTGCATGACCTGTCATTGCCACAGTAACTAGATGAAACCCACTAGCATGTGTAGGAGTTGTTTGAGCCATATGTATGTGTTGTTCCTACCTTGCTATGCCTGCTATGCTTAGAGTCGTGTCAGGTCTGGTTCATCTGGGTGATGGGCTAGAGTGAAATGTTTATGTCGGTAATGAGAGTGGTGTGGTGAACACGATTTGGTAAAGGTATCGATGAAAGGCCATGTAGGAGTACATGGTGGGTTGTTTCATTGAAGC
>NW_021168430.1:0-1683 GCF_002162155.2 Triticum dicoccoides
ATTCTTAAACAGTTTATAGTTTGCATCAAAGGATTCATCAATGATAATGGGGTTAGCACAAGTGAAGCCAGATAAATTGGATGAATCTGCTGAAAGTTCCTTTGCAGCAACCCATGTGGTTTTGGGGTACTGCTCAGGTTTCCAGTAAGAGCCATCTGCATTTATTTTCCTTACGAACCCAACACCCTCTTTTCTAGGGTTTCGGTTCAAAATCTGCTTCTTGAGGACATCACATAATGTCTGATGTCCTTTAAGACTTTTGTACATCCCTGTTTCAAGCAATGTCTTCAACCTAGCATTCTCATCAGCAATAGCAGTGGTATCCTCAGTAGAGGGGTTAGTTACCACATCAACAGTTGAAGATATTGCAACAGCAGTAGCAGCGGAACATTCAGCAACAGAAGTAGCATTATCACGCTCAATGCATTTAAGACATGGTGGTTCAAATCCTTCCTGAGCGGAATTGATCTGTTCGGCGCGAAGTGACTCGTTTTCCTTTTGAAGATCTTCATGAGCCGCTCTCAACTTCTCAAGTTCTTGCTTCCTTTGAATATAATCATAGGAAAGCTTTTCATGAGTTGTTGAGAGAGTATCAAGACGATCTTCAAGTTCCTGATACTTAACGTGAAGATTTTTTATGTCTTCAATTAAGGATTCAGATCGAGTCATTTCAGCACCCAACAGATCATCGCTTCTGTCTAACAGTTTTTGAATATGTTCCATAGCTTTCTGTTGTTCAGTTGCAATTTTAGCAAGTGTTTTGTAGCTGGGTTTTGAATCACAGTCAGAGTCATCGTCACTAGATGTTTGATAGCGAGTAGTGCGTGTGTTTACCTTGGCACCGCGTGCCATGAAGCAGTAGGTAGGAGTGGAGTCGTTCTTGTCATTTGCATCGGTGTCGGTGATGAAGTCATTGTCTTAAGTGTTGAAGATGGACTTGGCGACGCATGCTGTAGCCAGACTCGCAATGCCAGAATCAGACTCCTCCTCAGACTCCACCTCTGCCTCCTCAGATGCGGACTCCTCCTCTGAATCCATCTCCTTGCCAACAAACACACGTGCCTTGCCAGATGAGCTCTTCTTGTGTGATGAAGACTTTGAAGAAGACTTGGAAGAAGACTTTGAGTATTTCTTCTTCTTCTTGTCGTCAGAATCATATTCCTTGCTCTTCTTCTTCCTTCTGTTCTCATTGTCCCACTATGGACACTCAGAGATGAAGTGTCCAGTTTTCTTGCACTTGTGACATGTTTTCTTCTTGTAGTCATGAGCAGAAGCTTCATCATTCCTTGAGCTTGATCGTGAAGATTTTCTGAAGCCTTTCTTCTTGGTGAATTTTTGGAACTTCTTCACTAGCATTGCAAGTTCTCTTCCAATATCTTCAGGATCATCAGAACTGCAGTCAGATTCTTCTTCAGATGAGGAAACAGCTTTTGCCTTCAAGGCACGAGTTCGCCCATAGTTTGGACCGTAGATATCTCTTTTCTCAGAAAGCTGAAACTCATGTGTGTTGAGCCTCTCAAGTATGTCAGACGGATCGAGTGTCTTGAAATCAGGACGTTCTTGAATCATCAGGGCCAGGATGTCAAACGAACTATCAAGTGATCTCAGCAGCGTCTTGACGATTTCATGTTTGGTGATCTCAGTGGCGCCGAGGGCTTGAAGCTCATTTGTGATGTCAGTGAG
>NW_021168431.1:0-1079 GCF_002162155.2 Triticum dicoccoides
ATGGGCTAAGTTGGGGACTAAACTGCTTTTTAGTACTACTTGTCACCCCCAAACTGATGGACAAACTGAAGTAGTCAATAGAACGTTGTCTACTATGCTTAGGGCTGTTTTGAAGAATAATAAGAAAATGTGGGAGGAATGCTTGCCTCATATTGAATTTGCTTATAATCGTTCATTGCATTCTACTACTAAGATGTGCCCTTTTGAAGTTGTGTATGGTTTCCTACCTCGTGCACCTATTGATTTGTTGCCTCTTCCATCTTCGGAGAAGGTTAATTTTGATGCTAAACAACGTGCTGAATTGATTTTAAAAATGCATGAGTTAACTAAGGAAAACATTGAGCGTATGAATGCTAAATATAAACTTGCTGGAGATAAGGGTAGAAAACATGTTGTGTTTGCACCTGGAGATCTTGTTTGGTTACATTTGCGTAAGGATATATTTCCTGATTTGCGCAAATCAAAGCTACTGCCACGTGCTGATGGTCCCTTTAAGGTGTTAGAGAAAATAAATGATAATGCATATAAACTTGAGCTGCCTGCAGATTTTGGGGTTAGTCCCACTTTTAACATTGCAGATTTGAAGCCTTATTTGGGTGAGGAAGATGAACTTCCGTCGAGGACGACTTCATTTCAAGAAGCGGAGGATGATGAGGACATCAATACAATTGTTACACCCACAGCCCCTGCTGCTATACATACTGGACCAATTACTAGAGCTCGTGCACGCCAACTAAATTACCAGGTACTTTCGTTTCTTGGTAATGATTCTAATGTTCATGAGAATATGATGCTGCCTAAATTGGATACATTTGTTTTGCTTACAAATGAAGGGCCTAGCTTGGAGAAGGATGAACATTGGAGCAAGAACAAGCATGGAGATGATGGCATGCGCAAGGGGAACAAGAACGGAGTTACAAGTGATGATTTCAGGACTTTGAAGCCACCATAATGGGTGCATGAAGCCTTGGACGAAATATACAAGATGCCACTTCATAAATTTCGTCCCGAGGCTATTTTAGGTGCTGCGTCACCTTATTATTGGGCCAGGCCCATGTAATTTCGAAATACATAAGTAT
>NW_021168432.1:0-914 GCF_002162155.2 Triticum dicoccoides
GGGAGGGGTATATGGACGATGACTGACCCGATAAAACATAAGAAAACGTAGAAGAAATAAAAAGAGGAAAAGAAGAGAGGAATAGAGGAGAAGATCGAAGAGAAAAAAGAAGAAGAAAAAAGAGGAGAAGAAGAAAGGAATAGAGGAGAAGAAGAAAAAATAGAAATTTTTCCTATTTTTTCTTCTTCTCCTCTATTCCTTTCTTCTTCTCCTCTTCATTTTCTTCTTTTTTGTTCTTCTTATTTATTTCGCCTCTTCTTCCTCTTCTTATTTCCTTTTTCCTCTCATTCTTTTTCTTCTTCTTCCTTCTTAAAAATACATGAAGTTTGCTTGTTTTTTTAAATAATGTTCAAATAAAAAATTTAGAAAACAAGTAAAGATTTTGCCTAATTCATTGTTCATATGAATATACAAACATTTGCATATTTACAATAATTAATATCACCAAAAAAATCTATGAACAGAAAAAAATACTATTTTTTCTAAAAATCTATCTTTTGCATATATACATGAACATATATATACACAGAGAACATATATACATACATATATACATTTTTATAAAAATGCAAAAAACAAAAAATGCAAAAAATAAAAATGCAGGGGCGGCGGGGCAGCGCGCGGCGCCAGCGCAGGGCAGGAGCGGCAGCGCAGCGGCCGTGCAGGACAGGGGCGGTGCACGGCGGCTGCGTAGGACAGGGGCGGCGCACGGCGGCAGCGCAGGGCAGGGGCGGCGGCGCGGCGGCCGCGCAGGACAGGGGCGCAGGGGCACGGGATGGGAAGGGCGCGGGAGCAGGCTGTGCTCACAGGGGGCGGCGGCGACGGCGAAGGCGAGCCGCCTGACAGCGTCGGTGGCGGCGGCGACGGCGAAGGCGAGCAGCCTGACTGCGTCGGTGGCGGCGGCAACGGCAACG
>NW_021168433.1:0-1180 GCF_002162155.2 Triticum dicoccoides
TCGGTGGACCCAGGATAAGATGGAAATATCCTGACAGTGCAGAGATACTGGCTTTGATTAAAGTCTCGGAATTGCTCTTCGACCGTGTACTCAGGATACCAACGGTATCCAGCCTCAGTCATTACCCTGACCAACATGGCAGTATGGCCGGGTACATCTAGGCATCGAGTCAGGCGAACCACTTGATTGAGGTCGCGAGTGGCCATCTGAAAGCACAATCATAATGCAAAGGCATTAGAATTTCTAGCAAAATTTCGGCAGCATAACAGCTGTAAATGCTCAAGAAGGATTTTGAGACATTTGACAAAGGATTTCATACACACTCAACATCATCATATCAAAGTTCTGAATCCATCCTAACAACATAACATGGTAGTAGAACTGAACTAGGCTTGTATCCATCAACCCTATAAGGTACTACTGATTAGTAACACGTGATCCTGATAGAGAGAATAGATCCTAATTCCTTAACCCCCGGTGGAAGAATAGACTGACTCAGATCAGAATGTCATAAGATAAAGGAGTAAAAAGAGCCTTACGTTCCACCCACAAACAATTCCCCTACATATAACTAAAGAATTTCTAGACTCAACATCGACTAGTTTGGCTTGGAGAACCTACAGGCAGTCCGGCTCTGATGCCAACGCTGTCAGGACCCCGACTCGATGTCACATCGATCTAGCCGGTAACACCTCATATCACTTTGTGGCCTCACGCATGGTATCCCCACGGGTGTCGCCTTACCTTTGCCCGGGACCGTTTGCGCCTTTTGGCTCACGTATATGATAGTGTCGCTAGCATCCATATGATAAGGAGCCCGGGCTGACATGACTAGTCGTAAACCCAAAGTGGCACAGACTTACAGGGACAGGCATCCATGACCCAGCTTCGAACGTGTCGGTCATCAGCAAGTGGGTCCGGGCTGTAGCACTGGGCTAGCAGGACTCCGGTAAACCGGGCTGTAGCGGGCTAACAAGACTCCGGTACTCAATGCGTGACATTTCCCCGAAGGGACAGACACCGGAACGAAGAAGGACACATGCCGGCCAGCCTAAGTGTTCCAGAGCAGTAGCAAGCTACCATGGCTCAGCGGTAACACTAGGAGACATTTCCCGGTAAGAGAGGCTACTAAAGATAAACAACTAGATAGTCAGATCCCACACATACCAAGCATTTCAAT
>NW_021168434.1:0-797 GCF_002162155.2 Triticum dicoccoides
GGGCAGAGGAGCCGGAGGGGGAAAGTTGCGAGTTCGATAGGTTAGGGGTGTGTGGCGGACGAACGGGTTGCGTATCCGGATTCGTCTCGTTGTTCTGAGCAACTTTCATGTTGAAAATATTTTAATCCGAGTTACGGATTAAAAGATATGATTTTCTAAAGATTTTATTAATTTCTGGAATTTAATTAATTATTTAATCCAACATTATCCAGAACAGTAAAAGCTGACGTCAGCATGACATCAGGGTGATGTCAGCAGTCAACGTTGACCATTGACCTGGTCAACCTGACGTGTGGGTCCAGTGGGACCCACCTGTCATTCTCTGTTTAGTTTAATTACAGATTAGTTAATTTTAATTAGTGATTAGGTTAATCTAATCAGGGTTAATTAACTTAACTAATTACTTAATTAATTAATTAATTAATGTTTTAATTATTTTAGTTATTATTCATTTATTTATTTAATATATTTATTTATTTATTTTATTATTGTATTGTTTTTTTATTACTATTATTTTTTTATTTTTATTTTTATTTTTATTTTTTTAAAAAAAAAACGTTATGGGCGGGGCCCCCTAGTCAGTGGCCCGGGGGGGCTAGCGGCCACAGGGCGGTGCGGGTTCGGGCGCAACCCGCACCCGTTCGTTCGGGTGCACGCCCAGGAGGGTGGGCGGAGCCGGCAGGGCGAGGGGAGCAGGGGAGGCCAGTGGCCACGGCGAGGCGCCGGCCACGGCAGGGCGGACGGTCGCCGGAGGAGGGCGCCGAGAGGAGGCCGCGGCCCGGGGCGGCAACAAGTGC
>NW_021168435.1:0-2125 GCF_002162155.2 Triticum dicoccoides
GTTTTGGGGCCCCGAAGTTATTTCCATAGTTGTTGAACCCCAGGGTGCGATTACGTTGTGGTCAACAACACTCGCAATTTTGGCCGATTCTGGCCCGTTTCGTGGACTGTAACTGACTGTTTGGGGTCCCAGAGTGATTTCCATGATTGACGAAGCCCAGGGTGTGATTACGTGTAGGTCATCAACACTCGCAATTTTAGCCGATTCTGGCCCGTTTTGTGGACTATTAATCACTGTTTTGGGATCCGGAGTGATTTCCACGATTGGAAAACCCCAGGGTGCGTTTATGCGACGGTCATCAACACACAATTTTGGCTGATTCTGGCCCGTTTCATGGATTATTACTCACTGTTTTCAGGTCCCAAAGTGATTTCCACGACATACGAACCCTGGGGCGCTTTTACATGTCGGTCATCAACACTCACATTTTTGGCTGATTCTGGTCCGTTTCGTGCACTATTACTCATCGTTTTGGGGCCCCAGAGTGATTTCCATGATTGACGATTCTCGGGGTGCGTTTACGTGTCCGTCGTCAACACTCACAGTTTTGTCCAATTTTGACCCATTTTGTTGACTATTACTCACCATTTTGGGGTCCCAAAGCGGTTTCCATAGTTATTGAAGCCCAAGCTGCGCTTATGTGTCGGTCATCAACACTCGTAATTTTGGCCAATTCTGGCTCATTTCCTGGACTATTAATCACTGTTTTGGTTTCCCAAAGTGAGTTCCTCGATTGACGATCCCCGGGGTGTGTTTACGTGTGCGTCGTCAACACTCACAGTTTTGTCCAATTCTGGCCGTTTTCATGGACTATTACTCACCGTTTTGGGGCCCCGAAGTTATTTCCATAGTTGTTGAACCCCAGGGTGCGATTACGTTTTGGTCAACAACCCTCGCAATTTTGGCCGATTCTGGGCCGTTTCGTGGACTGTAACTGACTGTTTGGGGTCCCAGAGTGATTTCCATGATTGACGAAGCCCAGGGTGTGATTACGTGTAGGTCATCAACACTCGCAATTTTAGCCGATTCTGGCCCGTTTTGTGGACTATTAATCACTGTCTTGGGATCCAGAGTGATTTCCACGATTGGAAAACCCCAGGGTGCGTTTATGCGACGGTCATCAACACACAATTTTGGCTGATTCTGGCCCGTTTCATGGATTATTACTCACTGTTTTCAGGTCCTAAAGTGATTTCCACGACATACGAACCCTGGGGCGCATTTACATGTCGGTCATCAACACTCACATTTTTGGCTGATTCTGGTCCGTTTCGTGCACTATTACTCACCGTTTTGGGGCCCCAGAGTGATTTCCATGATTGACGATTCTCGGTGTGCGTTTACGTGTCCGTCGTCAACACTCACAGTTTTGTCCAATTTTGACCCATTTTGTTGACTATTACTCACCATTTTGGGGTCCCAAAGCGGTTTCCATAGTTATTGAAGCCCAAGCTGCGCTTATGTGTCGGTCATCAACACTCGTAATTTTGGCCAATTATGGCTCATTTCCTGGACTATTACTCACTGTTTTGGTTTCCCAAAGTGAGTTCCTCGATTGACGATCCCCGGGGTGTGTTTACGTGTGCGTCGTCAACACTCACAGTTTTGTCCAATTCTGGCCGTTTTCATGGACTATTACTCAACGTTTTGGGGCCCCGAAGTTATTTCCATAGTTGTTGAACCCCAGGGTGCGATTACGTTGTGGTCAACAACACTCGCAATTTTGGCCGATTCTGGGCCGTTTCGTGGACTGTAACTGACTGTTTGGGGTCCCAGAGTGATTTCCATGATTGACGAAGCCCAGGGTGTGATTACGTGTAGGTCATCAACACTCGCAATTTTAGCCGATTCTGGCCCGTTTTGTGGACTATTAATCACTGTTTTGGGATCCGGAGTGATTTCCACGATTGGAAAACCCCAGGGTGCGTTTATGCGACGGTCATCAACACACAATTTTGGCTGATTCTGGCCCGTTTCATGGATTATTACTCACTGTTTTCAGGTCCCAAAGTGATTTCCACGACATACGAACCCTGGGGCGCTTTTACATGTCGGTCATCAACACTCACATTTTTGGCTGATTCTGGTCCGTTTCGTGCACTATTACTCACCGTTTTGGGGCCCC
>NW_021168436.1:0-2106 GCF_002162155.2 Triticum dicoccoides
AGGGCATCGTCCACGTCAAGAGACCCACGTACACGGAAGGGGAGTCGTAAGGCCCTGCTGTCATGTCTGTCGCCCGCGGTGGTGCCATGGAGTAAGAGATTAGCATGGACTGCATGTCTTGAGGATGCCGTAGAGATGTGAGGTGGTCGTCGGCTCGCTGGACAATGGTGGCGTATGCGATCCGGTCGTCTCCAAGGTAGATGTAGCTCGTAGTGCCTTCTTCAAGTGGCGGCAGTTACCGCAATGTCGCCATGGCAGAGATGTCGTCTTGGTGGCGCAACACGTGGAGTATGGTCTTTACGTCTTGGACAGCGAGCCTATTCCGACCGCCGCCGTGTCGTAGGATGGGGGTAAGAGCATCTCCACTCGTTTGGCTCCCCAGTGCATAGGCCGGCGCATTTTCGGGCATTCATCCGGCGATTTTTAGGCCCTGGGAGACTGAGAGACTGCCGGGTCCTCCCGGAGCGAGGGTCCGGCGGCGCGGGCCGGGCGATGTAGAGCTCGTGCTCGACGAGCTGGACCGCCATGGCGAGGTCGGCATGCGCTCAGACGAGGTACCGCCCGGCCTGCAGCTCCTGGCTGAGCAGCCCGAAGTAGGCCCGCATGAACTCGAGGAGGCACCCGCTGGACCTGCACGCGACGCCGTGCCATGCATGCCTGCTCGCGTTTCGGCGGCGCGCGAAGGCATCCTGCGTCCTGGACCGGACGGCGCCGTGTCGGAGGAGTGAGATGGTGTTGAGGATGATGTTGGTAACAGGGTCGAGGAGGCCGAGGCAGAAGCCGCCGCGGTTGGCGAGCTGGGCAAGGTCGAGACCGTCCGGCATGTCGTCAACGGGCAGCCACCGGAACGCCTTGTGGCCGACGAGGATGACGCGGAGGGCCTCGAGCGTGGCGGCCGAGACGGGTCATGGGCGAGGCTGTGGTCCGTGAAGCAGGAGACCGTGCCCCTCGTTGGGTCGCACTCGTAGGGCGGCGGCGGCGGCATACGCATCGGATGGACCATGTGTCGAGAACGACCCATGATCTGGTGGATGGGTTGGAGATGAGGTACGACGGGTTCCTTGCGCTCGATTCTCTCGATCGATCGCAGGTTCGTTTCTTTTTCAAAGCGCACGGGCCATCTCATGTCATGTCAATGATCGATGGTCTTGGGTTTGAGCCCATCTCATGTCAATGATCAGGCCAAAAAATATAGACGCCACAAACACAATGGATTTCCAATTTGATCTCGAACGCAACCGAATCTGATTGTCTGTCGTAACGGAGTCCCGACCGGCGGAAGTTATTAGGGTCCCGGAGAATCGTATCTAAACAAATTTCCTGAAATCTAAAAAGTGGCCGCGCACTTTTTGGTCGAACCGAGCGGCCGGCTCTCACAGGGCATGCATGTGGTAATTTATTTGTCTGCTAGTGCATGTAGACGTGGCATTAAATACGTTCACACTGCTCCTTTTGTTTAAGAAAGACAGATCCATCTACATTTATTTCGGGTTTTTAAAAATTCAAAAAGCTATATCTTTCAAACCGCGCGTCGAAATTCAAATCTGTTTTCACCATTGAAATCCTCGCAACGAGATCTTTGAAACTAGATCCCGTATGGGTATATTTTGACGAATTTTTTTCGATGCCAACTTTGGAGCTATATAGTGCAACTCTATTATTGCATTGTGCAACTTTATTACTACATCGTGCAACTTTTTTCCAAAACTAATGTTTGGAGCTGCGCCTTCGTATGAGGTTACAACCTAGCAACCACGACAATTTTGATGTGCGACTAGTCTATTGCCTCGACGAAAGTCGATGTGCAACCTCCTCTTGTAATGTAGTCTAGTCGCACACACATTGATGTTTAGTTGGCTTGTAATGTAGTCTAGTTGCACATACATTGATATTTAGTTGGCTTGTAATGTAGTCTAGTTGCACACACATTGATGTTTAGTTGGCAGAAAGACTAATTGCACACGCATATGCTTAGTTGGCTTGTAATTTAGTCTAGTTGCACACACACTGATGTTTAGTTGGCAGGACACTAGTTGCACACACATATGCTCAGTTGGCGTGGCAATCTAGTCTAGTTGCACACACATTGATGTTTAGTTGGCAGGA
>NW_021168437.1:0-943 GCF_002162155.2 Triticum dicoccoides
TAGGATTTTTATAACTTAGGCGAGCACGAGGCTGCAGCTAAGCCTCCGAGTGGAAGGCTGGCTTACCACTCGGTAGGATTTTTATAACTTAGGCGAGCACGAGGCTGCAGCTAAGCCTCCGAGTGAAAGGCTGGCTTACCACTCGGTAGGATTTTTACAACTTAGGCGAGTGCTTGGACTGCAGCTAAGCCTCCGAGAGAGAGGGTTGCTCTTCACTCGGTAGGATTTTGATAACTTAGGCGAAACAGATTCGCAGCTAAGCCTCCGAGTGGGAGTCTGGTTCACCACTCGGTAGGAATTTGATACCTTAGGCGAAACGGATTCGCAGCTAAGCCCCCGAGTGAGAGGGTTGCTCTTCACTCGGTAGGATTTTTACAAACTTAGGCGAAACGGATTCGCAGCTAAGTCACCCACTGAGGGGAATTTCATTGGACAAAAAATAAAAAGTGACAGATATTATGGAGGAACTATGACACTTATTATTTTGGGGTCCATGAACTACAAAAGTACTTTATTGCAACTCATCCGAGTGATAAAGCTTAAGTGTAAAACGGGCGGAGTAGCTCCGCGTTCCAAGCTCGGGGCTCGTCGATATTATGCTCGACGTTGTAAAGACGATACGCCCCGTTGTGGAGAACCTTGGTGACGATGAAGGGGCCTTCCCAAGAAGGAGCAAGCTTGTGTGGTTTGTGCTGATCTACTCGGAGAACCAAATCCCCTTCCTGGAAGGCTCGACCTCTCACATTTCGGGCGTGGAAACGCCGCAGATCTTGTTGGTAGATGGTCGACCGGATCAGAGCCATCTCCCTTTCTTCCTCTAAAAGGTCGACTGCGTCCTGCCGCGCTTGTTCAGCTTCTGCTTCGCTGTAGATTTCAACTCGAGGAGCATTGTGGAGAAGATCACTCGGCAAGACTGCCTCAGCTCCATAGACCAAGAAGAATG
>NW_021168438.1:0-1088 GCF_002162155.2 Triticum dicoccoides
AGATTCTTTGCACGAGTAGAACACAAAGTAGTTGTGGGCGTTGATGTTGTTCAATATGCTTACCGTTACTAGTCCAATCTTGTTTCGACGGTATTGTGGGATGAAGCGGCCCGGACCGACCTTACACGTACTCTTACGTGAGACAGGTTCCACCGATTGACATGCACTTGGTGCATAAGGTGGCTAGCGGGTGCCAGTCTCTCCCACTTTAGTCGGAACGGATTCGATGAAAAGGGTCCTTATGAAGGGTAAATAGCAATTGGCATATCACGTTGTGGTTTTGCGTAGGTAAGAAACGTTCTTGCTAGAAACCCATAGCAGCCACGTAAAACATGCAAACAACAATTAGAGGACGTCTAACTTGTTTTTGCAGGGTATGCTATGTGATGTGATATGGCCAAGAAGAATGTGATGAATGATATGTGATGTATGAGATTGATCATGTTCTTGTAATAGGATACACGACTTGCATGTCGATGAGTATGACAACCGGCAGGAGCCATAGGAGTTGTCTTTATTTATTGTATGACCTGCGTGTCATTGAAGAACGCCATGTAAACTACTTTACTTTATTGCTAAACGCGTTAGTCATAGAAGTAGAAGTAGTCGTTGGCGTGACAACTTCATGAAGACACGATGATGGAGATCATGATGATGGAAATCATGGTGTCGTGCCGGTGATGATGATGATCATGGAGCCCCGAAGATGAAGATCAAAAGGAGCAAAATGATATTGGCCATATCATGTCACTATTTGATTGCATGTGATGTTTATCATGTTTATGCATCTTGTTTGCTTAGGACGACGGTAGTAAATAAGATGATCCCTTACAAAATTTCAAGAAGTGTTCTCCCCTAACTGTGCACCGTTGCTACAGTTCGTCGCTTCTAAGCACCACGTGATGATCAGGTGTGATGGATTCTTACGTTCACATACAACGGGTGTAAGACAGTTTTACACAGCGAAAACACTTAGGGTTAACTTGACGAGCCTAGCATGTGCAGACATGGCCTCGGAACACGGAGACCGAAAGGTCGAGCATGAGTCGTATAGTAGATACGATCAACATGAAGATGTTCACCGATGA
>NW_021168439.1:0-1024 GCF_002162155.2 Triticum dicoccoides
GACAAATCCTAATCTCGAAATACGCCAACCCAACATCGACCATTGGAGACACCTGTAGTACTCCTTTATAATCACCCAGTTACGTTGTGATGTTTGGTAGTACCCAAAGTGTTCCTCCGGTAAACGGGAGTTGCATAATCTCATAGTCATAGGAACATGTATAAGTCATGAAGAAAGCAATAGCAACATACTAAACGATCGGGTGCTAAGCTAATGGAATGGGTCATGTCAATCAGATCATTCTACTAATGATGTGACCTCGTTAATCAAATAACAACTCATTGTTCATGGTTAGGAAACATAACCATCTTTGATTAACGAGCTAGTCAAGTAGAGGCATACTAGTGACACTTTGTTTGTCTATGTATTCACACATGTATTATGTTTCCGGTAAATACAATTCTAGGATGAATAATAAACATTTATCATGATTATAAGGAAATAAATAATAACTTTATTATTGCCTCTAGGGCATATTTCCTTCAGTCTCCCACTTGCACTAGAGTCAATAATCTAGATTACACTGTAATGATTCTAACACCCATGGAGCTTTGGTGCTGATCATGTTTTGCTCGTGGTAGAGGCTTAGTCAACGGGTCTGCAACATTCAGATCCGTATGTATCTTGCAAATCTCTATGTCTCCCACCTGGACTAGATCCCGGATGGAGTTGAAGCGTCTCTTGATGTGTTTGGTCCTTTTGTGAAATCTGGATTCCTTTGCCAAGGCAATTGCACCAGTATTGTCACAAAAGATTTTCATTGGACCCGATGCACTAGGTATGACACCTAGATCGGATATGAACTCCTTCATCCAGACTCCTTCATTTGCTGCTTCCGAAGCAGCTATGTATTCCGCTTCACATGTAGATCCCGCTACAACGCTTTGTTTAGAACTGCACCAACTGACAGCTCCACCGTTTAATGTAAACACGTATCCGGTTTGCGATTTAGAATCGTCCGGATCAGTGTCAAAGCTTGCATCAACGTAACCTTTTACGATGAGCTCTTTGTCACCTCCATATA
>NW_021168440.1:0-2719 GCF_002162155.2 Triticum dicoccoides
GTGGCTTTGTATCAGATTCAATTGTCAAAAAACATATGTCCTGACATGGGTCACTTAATTGGCTATGTAGTAGTTGATATTGATTATATATGCTACTATGTAATCTTGTTTTCACACTTTGTTCCCACCTTTTAGTGTCCACACTTTTATTACTTCTCTAAACATATATGGTTGTGTACATTTGTTCAAACAAGATAATGGAAAGGGAACTAAGCTCCTCCTCTATTTAGATGAACATTAGTGGAGTTGAGGAGATCACTAACCTACAATATTGCCCATGATTTTTGAACCAAAGGTCAAGCTGCATCCACCCCGTGCATATCTACGGTCACATATGGTGTGTTGCCTACTCTAAATTAAAAGAGTATTGCATAATGACATGTGCCAATGGGGTCGAATGGTATGGCCTGTTATCTAAAGGAGAGACCCCAGGCCCTAACAATCAACATTATCAAATTACCCACCTTCTACCGAAAGTCTACCCAAGTCGGTGAAGATGCGACATTGCAATTCTACAACTCCAAGTCGTCTGTATTACATAATTGAATGTATCCGATGTTGTAAATTTGATAATGACATGTACATAAAAGAGGAGGGATTTGCCATTTCATCTCAAGGAGAGATGATAATCCCAAATGGTCAGACACTACAAACTTAATTGCCTCCATGGCATCGAACCCAAATGGAAAGATGTGCCATTATAATTCCACCTCAATGCTATCTCTAAGTCCTTAATATTACGTACTAAAATGTGCCCCATATGGTGACTTTGATAATCACTTGTACTAACAGGGAAGAGCAAGGTGGCACTATGTGTCAAGTATAGACGATGTGCCCAAATAAATGTATTAGTACTAAGTGCCTCTACCAAGTGGAACACAACTCGGTATAGATGAGCCACTTCAATTCCACCACTAGGATACCTCCAAGTCACCTGTGTTTCATAACCAAATGTGCGCCCATGTCGTAACTTGATACATTGAACGTATTTCGCTAAGCTTTTGTATAGAAATTACTGAAAGAGTAATGTCTCACACATCAGCCACCTTTTTTCGAAAAGGATAATTACACCTAGCCTTCGTATTGCGTGATGCACACACACATTACATAGTTCAGCCCAAAGATAGCTTCCTGCTAAAAATTGTCGTCCTACCTACAAAATTGATGATGTGCCCTGACCTCGCTTCACACACATCAAGAAATCTGGTGGACTCACCGAACGGCTCGCCGGCTAGCCGGGAGCACCCACCCGTCTAGCAGACCTTCAGCGTGCACTGCATCCGCACGTTGTAGAATCTGTCGCCGCCTTCTTCCGCAGTCCCGCGTTCACGAGCAATCAATGCACTGATCTTGCCATACCCTTCTGCCGATGACGCCAAACAACACCAGCTTTCTGCGTGTGCCCATCAAATGGTATCCAGTGTCGAGATCATGTAGGACCTTGCCGCCAAGACTCGCCATCGTTGATACTGTAGATGGCACACCACTCCACCCGTGTGGGAAGCATAATCATTTTGAATTATTTTTTGAATTTACCTGGTCAATTTTGGCAACCGGAATCTGTGATGGATTGAAGCAACCATTTAGGGATTGTGTGTTATTTATGTCCATGTATATCTTGCCAAATAAATATGAATTCGCTTCTTTGAGACACTCATGCCAATATTATGGGCTTATAGGAAAACTAATTACTCCCTCCGTCTCAGTTTACAAGTCCTACGCGTATACCTAGGTTGCCAATTATATCACCCTAATATAAAGTATATAACACAAAAATTATACCTTTTAAAAATAGAACATCTGAAGTTTATATTGGTATATTTTTTGTAATATATGACTTGTATTAGGTTGGTCAAATTGACGACTTAGGGGTACGCGCACGCCCTGTAAACTGAGAGAGAGGGAGTATGTGCATTGAAAAAAGAGAAAACTCATGTCCTAACAGACACGTGTACAACCAGTTGAGTTGAACCATTCAATGGGTATACCCTCTCTTGAATTCATGATGCTAACTAGTAGTTCCCCAAAAGCTTAAGCTGATGAACAACCTTGTGCAATATATTTCGACACACCCCTCATATCTAGGCTCTTCTGAAGCCTATGTGAGGCTAGTCGTAGGATTGATGTAGGCTATTTATTAATAGTTCATTGATTGGGTCCTGAAGTCGTGTCCTCTTTTCCTTGATATCATCGATTTCCAAGCGCCTACTACCCATGTCCCGTTTATTTGTCCCCCTTGTACTTTGGGATAAAGTTTGACCACGGTATCACTAGCAACATATAATTTATATGTAACAAAAATAATATCATTGCAAACTCCTTTCAAACAAAAATCTATCAATATAGTTTTCATGACATATAACTTATATTTTGCTAATCAAATCTAAGGTCAAAATTTAGCACAAAATACGAAGGGGACTAATTAACCTGGACAGAGGTAGTACCTTGTAAACTTAAAGCGGGTGAACAATTGTCGCCGGTATATTTAAAGAGTCACCTCACGTCCATCTTTTAGGGGCGTATCGCAATGGGTCGACAACAAACTTTTAATAAGTACTTAAATTCTAATGAAAATATATAATTGAGTAGCAGTTTTGTATGTTAAGATATTTCGCCAATGGAAATAAGGGCTCAAATGCTACTAGATGGCCCAAAAAAATGGGTTGGTAGGCGTCTTTAACCAAATCACATGCAGCCAATCTCTCGAGTTGTCTTTTTC
>NW_021168441.1:0-1461 GCF_002162155.2 Triticum dicoccoides
GGGTTAGTCCCACTTTTAACATTGCAGATTTGAAGCCTTATTTGGGTGAGGAAGATGAACTTCCGTCGAGGACGACTTCATTTCAAGAAGGGGAGGATGATGAGGACATCAATACAATTGTTACACCCACAGCCCTGCTGCTATACATACTGGACCAATTACTAGAGCTCGTGCACGCCAACTAAATTACCAGGTACTTTCGTTTCTTGGTAATGATTCTAATGTTCATGAGAATATGATGCTGCCTAAATTGGATACATTTGTTTTGCTTACAAATGAAGGGCCTAGCTTGGAGAAGGATGAACATTGGAGCAAGAACAAGCATGGAGATGATGGCATGCGCAAGGGGAACAAGAACGGAGTTACAAGCGATGATTTCAGGACTTTGAAGCCACCATAATGGGTGCATGAAGCCTTGGACGAAATATACAAGATGCCACTTCATAAATTTCGTACCGAGGCTATTTTAGGTGCTGCGTCACCTTATTATTGGGCCAGGCCCATGTAATTTCGAAATACATAAGTATAGGCTATTTTTAGAGTCCGTATGTGTGGGGAAACAAGACATAGGGTTGATTTCGGACCCCTCCACCAAGGGCCACGAAATTCCCCCTTCTTCCTCCATATATACAGCCCTTAGGGCATCGTTTAGACTTTGGGTTTTGTTTAGATTAAAAGTTCGCCATAGCTGCAACTTCGCGTACTTCGTTTGTGTTCAACGACCAGACAAAGGCGTCACAGAACCCCACCTTGATCAATAAAGCTTTCATCTTATATTCGCAATATCTAGATTGCAATCTCAGTTTCTTGCTTGTTCTTCATTTGCTCGCAGGAAACAGACCCTCGTGGTCAGGTTGATCGTGCTCCGGCGTGGTCAATAACCTCTCGGAGTTGGTTTAGCGATTGATAGAGGCGAGGGTGTCCCGATCTTTCGATGAGATGATAACTATCGATTTGGTGGAGACGACTTTGACGATCCGACTACAAACGTGCACGACGTTGCGCCTTAGCAATCGCTAAACCAATCTCCTGAGGTTACTGACGATGCCGGAAGCACGGTCAGCCTGACCACGAAGGTCTATTCCTGCAAGCAATCGAAGAACGAGCAAGAATATGATAAAGCAATCTGAATATTGCAAATATATATGAGGTATTGATAATGGTGGGGATCCGTAAGCGGTCTTGGTCTGGTCGTTGGACACAAACGAAGTACACGAAGTTGCGTTGGCTAACTTTTAACTAAACAAATCCCCAAGGAAAAAGCTACTAGATGGATCTACTTATATAGGAGCAAGGGGTGGCGGCCAAGGAGGTGGGAGGACGTCCCAAGGCAGCCTAAAACTAACCCTAGGTCGTACAAGGCTCATGGGCCCAAGTGGAGGTGATGTAACACCTTTGGACTTGTAGTTTGACTCGGATTCTGCTGCAGCATCAGATTGTTTCGTCCACAACTCAACGCTC
>NW_021168442.1:0-798 GCF_002162155.2 Triticum dicoccoides
AAAATACTGGCTTGGGCTCGGGCTCTCTTTTCTTCTTGCAGTCCGCCTTCCATTTCTCCAAATCAGCAGCCGCGGCCGCGTCGACTTCCTCGGCACTACGTTCCCAAGGCCTTGTGGGGAGAGGCTTCAGTGATGGCTCCGGTACCTTTGTGGTCTTAGGTACATAAGGGTCCGGGTTAATAATCCAGGACTGCTTCTGCTTCTTTGCCGGAGGTGGATTGGGGGGCGGCGTCTGATCACCCGCCGGACGAGGACTGGGGGGCGGCGGCTGATCACCCGCCGGACGTTGTGGACTGGGGGGCGGCGTCGGCTGACGTGACGGAGGTGTAGGTGAACCGCCACCACCACCACCACCACCGTAGGGGGGTGGACTTGTTGTCCTTGGCGCCTCGCCTGGAAACTTGATAAACTTCTTTTGCCATAGAATGAAATGGCGCTTGACATCTCCAAGTCTTTTCTCCCCTTCAGGTGTAGCAATATCAATCTCCAGGTCCTCAAACCCTTGGACTATGTCCTCCACCGTGACACGAGCATAGCCATCTTGAATGGGGTTGTTGTGGTGGAGTGCTCCAGGTAAACATGGTAAAGCACTGCCGATGGCTACCTTCATGGACATGTTCCCGATAGGATAATACAGATGACATTCTTTCATCTCCTTTATATCGTCCACGGGGTAGCGAGGAGGCTCCGGTGAAGTAATTTCGACCACCAGAGGCTCCGGTGCAGTAATTTCGACCACCAGAGGCTCCGGTGCAGTAATTTCGATCGTCGGTGCATCTGCACCAGCCGGTGGGGCCT
>NW_021168443.1:0-1148 GCF_002162155.2 Triticum dicoccoides
ATCCGAGTTAATTTCCAAAGGAACACCATGGAGGGACACTATTCGGGAGATGTATAAGTCTGCCAGTTGACTAGCGGTTATACTCTCTCGAACAGGTAGGAAATGGGCTACTTTGGAAAGACGATCGACCACGACGAAAATAGCATTATTCCCTCTCTTGGTCCTGGGAAAACCGGTAATGAAATCCATACCAATTTTATCCCATTTCCATTCAGGAATAGCTAAGGGTTGAAGGGTGCCAGCAGGCCGTTGATGCTCTGCTTTTACACGACGACAGACGTCGCAATTTGCAATATACTGAGCAATTTCTCTCTTCATCCTAGTCCACCAGAACCTCTGGCGTAGGTCCTGATACATTTTAGTACTACCGGGATGAATGGTGAGAGGAGATTCATGAGCTTCCTTAAGGATCAATCGCCTCAGGTTTCGCACTTTGGGAACCACTAGTTGATTCCCGAAGTATACGACCCCTTGATCATTAATGGAGAAGCAATTCGCAATTCCTTTCTGGATGTTTCTCTTGATGCGGGAGATTCCCGGATCTACCTTCTGTGCTTTGATAATTTGATCCGTAAGGGTAGGTTTTGCCACCAAGGTGGAGATAAAACCTTGAGGAACAATGTGAAGGTTAAGCTTCCGAAATTCCTCATGGAGAAGCGGTTGACTTTGTTGTAACATCAGATTGTTGCAATAAGATTTACGACTTAGCGCATCAGCCATGACGTTGGCTTTCCCTGGGGTGTAGGTTATTCCTAAGTCGAAGTCGGTGATCAATTCAACCCAACGTCTCTGCCTGAGATTCAAATCCAGTTGGGTGAAAATATACTTCAGACTTTGGTGATCAGTGAATATTTCGCAACGATTACCGAGGAGGTAATGTCGCCAGGTCTTAAGTGCATAGACTACGGCTGCAAGCTCTAGATCATGAGTAGGATAATTCTCCTCATGTGGGTGCAATTGCCGTGAAGCGTAGGCAATTACGTGTCGATCTTGCATGAGAATGCAACCTAGTCCTTGTCGCGAGGCGTCGCAGTAGATAACAAAGTCCTTGGAGAAGTCTGGCGGTACCAGTACGGGAGCAGAAGTCAGGCGTCTTTTCAGTTCCTGAAAGCTGTGCTCACATTGTGGAGTCCATTCGAACTTCTTAT
>NW_021168444.1:0-2158 GCF_002162155.2 Triticum dicoccoides
TCTATTTAGTTATGAATTTAGCTAGGTTTCAAAATTAGCTGAATTTATATGCAAATTTGAACTGGACATGTGATATGTGGATATGTCATGTTTGGAAAATGATCCGAGTGGCCTATGTTACGCCGGAATGTTGATTCATTTCCGTTCCGGTGAATTTCAGGCGCTCGATATGTCCATTTTTTAGCAAAGGTCATGCCGAAATTTCCCGTGAATAAAGGCATGATTTGTGCTACATAGTTGGCATATCGAGTGCTGGCACATAGATTTCTTTTTATGTCATTTCTCATTTATTCATACTTTTAGAAATAAATGAGGACACTTAATCATAGGAAACATGTCGAACAACGAAGAAACTGGGCCTTCTGACCAAGATGCAGACGAGATGGATTATGAGGGTGAACAAGAGTACCTCGACTATTTGACTGCTAAGCAAGGTTTGCACGTCGGCCTTGATGATGGTACTGACGCCGACATTGACACCGACGGCGCCGGCACCGAGACCGGTGGGGAAGGTACCGGCGGGGAAGGTACCGGCGGGGAAGATACCGGCGGGGAAGGTACCGGCCCCGATGCCGCTACCAAAAAGAGGAAGCATAAGAAGCAGAGGATACGAAGACCTAACAAACTAGGGATTGGACGACTTGTGATCACAAAGATGGCACTTGGCAAGTTTGAGCCGTTAGAGACGGAATAACCTCGCAAGTGCTATGGGAACCAAGTAGGATGCATCCTACGGGAATGCGCGAGCATCAACGACGATGAATTAAGGAGTAAAGAACATTTGACGCAGTTGCTCCTAACGAAGTTGCACAAGAGATTCAAGTTCCCCGACCGGGATGATAACATAGAACAACCGTGGGATGATCCGAAGATGAAAAAGATTAACAATGACGCCATGGGCATGTTCAGCAATGATTTGGCCTCCTGGAAAGGGAGGGTGAAACGAGCTATTGAGGCTGATGAACCCTTGTCCAAGATTCTTCTGGAAAATCCGACACTTATGGAAGAGGAGTTCGAAAAGTTCAAGGACACTTGCGCTACCGAGGCAGCCAAGGCTAAGGCTGCGAAATTCAAGAGCCTTTAGCAAAGGAACACGGGGAAGCATCGCCTCGGAAGCCGTGGCTACCTCGGTAAAAGGCCCATATGGGATAAGGAGGACGCGGAACGTGAAGCCGCGGGTCTCCCAGACCCCTTCGCGAAGTTCACCAACCCCTTGGAGCGTGACTTCATCAGGGCCCGCTACAAGTGGGACAAGGAGAAAAAGGTTTTTTACACGGACAAGATCACGAGGAAATTGATTAGACTATTGGAGAAGCAACACTGGCTTGCAGCCGAAAGCCCTACTTCTCCGATGAGGCCCAAGTGGGACACCCCTCTCAACCGGGCCTTGAACGAACTTAAGGGACTCCCTTTGGGCCAGCGGCCGCAATATGGTCGTGTGCACGGCGCTGGAGACGGCGCCACGTGGAAGGTGCTTTACGACGAGGGCCCGGAGGTCAAGAAGCAGAAAAATAAGTTTAGTCACACGGACATCGACGTGAAGGTGAAGCTTGCGGTTGAGAAAAAAGCAGCTGAGGACGCGAAAAAAGCAGCCGAGGACAAATATGAGTTGCTACAGCAGGCAGTCAATGCAGCTGTAACTGCCTACAGAAATGATTTCGCTACTAACTTGGTTCCAGTTATCATCAACTGGACGAAGGAAAATCCAGACAAGACGGTACATGATTTCCCATTGCCCAGTTTCGTCGGGAGAAACTCCATGAACAACAATACCATCGCACCATCACTTGCTCACGCAACCGGGCCTCCTCTCGCAGCCGCTCCCTCTAATAGCAGGCCGTCCTCAGTCTCAGGCGTGCTAGGTGGGCCTTTGTCTTTGGCTGAGCTCGACGCCGTCACGGTAATTACATGTCGCACCAACATATATATATATATATATATATATATATAATATTCCATTTTTGTTGCCTTTCGGTTGTTTTACACCACAGACATATGTGTTTGCAGGAGAAAGAAACCCTGTGCACCATACTCTACTTGATCAAAGGCCAGAAGGTGGACGTGGGAAAGGGAATGATAATGGACCGCTCGCAACCCACGTTCCACAACCAGCCGATCCCCGTTGGGCACTTCAGGGTTAGCTTGACCAGTGTGAAAT
>NW_021168445.1:0-1274 GCF_002162155.2 Triticum dicoccoides
TTATTACTAGACACACTAGGAAGCTCATGACGACGCAAAACATGCCGGACAATAGGTGTGGCCGGGTGACCAAGACGAGCATGCCACTGTGACG
Source organism: Triticum dicoccoides (assembly GCF_002162155.2). Classification (NCBI taxonomy): domain Eukaryota; kingdom Viridiplantae; phylum Streptophyta; class Magnoliopsida; order Poales; family Poaceae; genus Triticum; species Triticum dicoccoides. The sequence goes on from NW_021168445.1 coordinate 95, forward strand.
GAGATACCCGAACTCCACTGAAGACGCGAGCGACGCCAGGATGCTCCAGACGATAGAGACCTTGGCAGAGCCGCCCACTAAGAAGAATGTCCCTCGTGCCCCGATCCTTAATAAAAAGATCAAAAGGATGAAATTCACAAAGCACATTATTATCACGAGTGAGTTTAGGAACTGAAAGAAGATTACGTGTCACAGATGGAACTCGAAGAACATTGCGAAGTTGAAGACTCCTATTGGCATGTCTAGTGAGAAGTGATGCTTGACCAATATGAGAGATGTGCATACCTGCTCCATTGGCGGTGTGGATCTTGTCGGAGCCATGGTAGGGTTCACGAGTGTGAAGCTTCCCCATCTCACTGGTCAGGTGCTTTGTCGCTCCAGAGTCCATGTACCAGTGGGGATCAATGGAGTAGGACTGAGTGTGTCCCTGTGGCTTCTGCGGCGGCGGACGATCAGCCATGGCGACCTGACGAGCAAAGTTGCGTGTATCCTTCCCGTCATTGCCAAGACCAAGAAAACCCCGCTGGAAGCGCTTGTGACACTTCGAGGCCCAGTGCCCATCGCGACCACAAAGTTGGCACACACGTGGACCGCCAGCCCCTGGTAGCGTCGCAGTAGGAGGAGGGGCCGAGGCGGGTGGTGGTGACTGCCCCGAAGGAGCCCTGGATGAAGCAGAGGAGCGACCACCCTTGGTGGCGGCGTTTGCCGAGAGGGCGCCGTTGCCCCTGGATCGGCGCGTCTCGACTCGTTGCTCAGTAAGAAGGAGGCGTGAAAAGACCTCGTGTGCTGGCATGGGCGTGGAGTTGCCCCTCTCATTGATGATCTCGACTAGGGCATCATACTCCTCATCAAGACCATTGACAATAAACGAGTTGAACTCGGAGTCGGTGAGGGGCTGTCCAATGGAGGCCAGCGTGTCGGCGAGACTCTTGACTTTGTTGTAGAACTCAGTGGCGGTGGAGTCAAGCTTCTGACACTCCCCAAGTTGGCGACGGAGCCCAGATACACGAGCCTGCGACTGTGCCGCAAACGAGCGCTCAAGAATAGTCCATGCCTCGTGGGACGTCTTGGCGAAGACAACAAGCCCAGCAACGGCCGGAGAGAGCGACCCCTGGATGGAGGAGAGGTTCGCCTGATCCTGCCCTGTCCAGACACGGTGAGCCGGATTATAGACCGGACC
>NW_021168446.1:0-1270 GCF_002162155.2 Triticum dicoccoides
CAAATCAAGATCAGAAACGGGGACATTCCCAAGACAGCTTTTGTCACTCGTTATGGCCAGTACAAGTACACCGTCATGTCCTTTGGCCTAACCAACGCCCCAGCCACATTCTCCCGCTTGATGAACTCGATCTTCATGGAGTACTTAGATAAGTTCGTCGTGGTTTACCTCGATGATATTCTTATTTACTCGAAGAACGAGGAAGAGCATGCCGAACATCTTAGACTTGTTTTAGAAAAACTCAGAGAACACCGCCTTTATGCCAAGTTCTCCAAGTGTGAATTTTGGTTGCCAGAAGTGACCTACCTAGGCCACGTAATCTCTGGTAAGGGCATTGCTGTCAATCCCGAGAGAGTTCAAGCCGTTCTCGATTGGACTCCACCTGAGACCGTGAAACAAGTTAGGAGCTTCCTTGGTCTAGCCAGCTATTGTTGCCGCTTTGTTGAAAACTTCTCCAAAGTAGCCAAACCCCTCACGGAACTTCTCAAGAAAGATAAAAAGTTCGAGTGGTCCCCACAGTGTGAGTACAGTTTTCAGGAACTGAAAAGACGCCTGACTTCTGCTCCCATACTTGTGCCACCAGATTTCACTAAAGACTTTATTATCTACTGCGACGCCTCACGACAGGGACTAGGTTGCATTCTTATGCAGGATCGTCATGTGATTGCCTATGCATCTCGACAGTTGCATCCACATGAGGAGAATTATCCTACACATGATCTAGAGCTTGCAGCCGTAGTCTATGCACTCAAGACCTGGCGACATTACCTCCTTGGTAAACGTTGCGAGATCTACACCGATCACCAGAGTCTCAAGTATATCTTCGCCCAACCGGATCTGAACCTTAGGCAAAGACGTTGGTTGGAGTTAATCACAGATTATGATCTAGGGATTACCTACACCCCAGGCAAAGCCAATGTCATGGCTGATGCTCTAAGCCGTAAATCCTATTGCAACAATCTCATGTTGCAGCAAGGCCAACCACTTCTCCATGAGGAATTCTGTAAGCTTAATCTTCACATAGCTCCTCGCGGTTTTCTTTCTACCTTGGTGGCGAAACCTACCCTTGTGGACCTTATCATAGAAGCCCAGAAGCATGATACAGGGATTACCCGGATCAAGAGAAACATTAAGAAGGGAGTTGGTGGATGTTTCTCTATGGATGATCGTGGTGTTGTTTTCTTTGAGAATCGCTTGGTGGTTCCCAAGAAGCAACATCTTCGGCAGTTGATTCTTAAGGAGGCGCATGAATCTCCTCTCACCATTCATC
>NW_021168447.1:0-770 GCF_002162155.2 Triticum dicoccoides
AAAAAAAATTTGTGGAGCCCACCTCGATCCCCCTCCATCTCGACCGCTATCCCACCTCGCCAGATCCGGTCCCCCTCGGCGCCGAGCACCCCCCAAGTCCACCGGCCGCCGCCGCCGACCCACCGCACCCTCGATTCCCCTACCCAACCGCCGCCGCCGACCCCCCGCACCCCGCGCACCGTCTTATAAAAAAAATAAGTATCAAACAGCTTTTTAAATGCTACTGTCTTATAAAAAAATATTACTGTTATTATTTAAACAAGTTTGAACATATTTAAACATAAATAAGTATCAAACAGCTTTTTAAATGATAAAAAAAATTTGTGGAGCCTGGGAGTCGAACCCAGGACCTCCTGGTGTGAGAACTGGCTACTGACCAGTCGAGCTAGTAGAGTGGACTTGGTGTGGATCAGGTCAGGTGGGAGATAACCTGTTGGCTCGAGCAGAAATAAAAAAAAAATACTAATGGCGCACCAGGGTGAGGTGCGCCATTAGTGTGGATATACTTATGGCGCACCGGGGGATGGTGCGCCATTAGTATTGTGCCCCCATCCATATTTTTCCTCCCCGGCCCTCGATCCCCTTCTTGCCCTCGCCCTCGATCCCCTTCCCCTCTCCTCTCCTCTCCCGACGCCGCTGCCCCGCCGCCTCGACGCCGCCCCGACGCCGTGAGACGCCGCGACGCCGCCCTCTCCTCTCCCGACGCCGCCGCCCCACCGCTTTCCCCACGGAGAAGGAGGAGGAAGAGGGGGCGCTCGCCGTTGACCTCG
>NW_021168448.1:0-1081 GCF_002162155.2 Triticum dicoccoides
GCCACGCCACCACCCTGCTCGTCTGCATCGCCTGGACACCGCGACGCCTCGCGTCATCCTCTCGGCGCTGCCCCGACCCCCTGGAACCCCCTCGACCTCTCCCATCGCCTCTCCCCTTCTCCGTCCCTCTCGCACACAACCGGCCGAGCGCCACCGTCGCTGACCCTCGCTGCCCTCGCGGCCACCGCCACCCCCTCTCCTCCCCGACGCGCTCCCGAGCTCCGCAGTGCCTCCCTCGACCTCTCCGTCGGCTCACGCGACCGGAGAAGCCCCGAAGCGCCGTCCCGACGCTTTTCCCCTCCTCGGCCACCGAGGACCGCCGCTGTCGATTCGCCGCCTCCGACGCCTCCCCGAGACCCCCGAGCTGCTCATCGACCTCGCGGTGAGCCTCCGTGCAGAACCCCTCTCTTTCCCCTCGCATTTGCGAGCTCTAGGCCATAGCTCCGTCGCGGCCGAACTCCGGCCGCCGCTGACCTCGTCGCCGCCGTCACCTGCAGCCACTGGAGCTCCCACCCGAGTGCACCATCGTGCTCAGAACGTCTCCACGAGCCCGTTGCCTGCCGCAGCTCGCCCTCTCGTGCCCCCTAGTGGTCGCCCGTGTCTCACCCGAGCTCCGGCGGCCGCAACCGAGCTCGCCGCCGTCGACTTCGGCCAGCCCAGGCCCGGAGACCACGACCATCCGACGCGCCATCGCGCCAGCTCTCCGTAGAGCCAAAGGGCGCACCGAACGGTGCCCTGTACGTGAAACCCGCACCTGCACCGCCGCGTTTAGCCTCGCCGGCGGCTAAACGCCGGCGAGTTGACCCCGCTGACCAGGGGTTTGACCTCCCCCTGGGCCGATGACAGGTGGGGCCAGCCCCCTGTTAATTAGTTTAGTTTATTTTAATTTATTTAGCCACTGTTTCACTGCCATGTGGGCCCGAGGCCCTGCTAATTTGGTTTAGGTACTAATTAAATTTTAGCTAACCCACTGACCCGCTGACTGTGGGCCCCAGCCCTTCTAATTACGTTAGTTAAGAATTAACTAAACCCTGTTTAGTTCCTGTGTCACTGACGTGTGGCCCCCACACGTCAGGTTTGA
>NW_021168449.1:0-1513 GCF_002162155.2 Triticum dicoccoides
TTGCAAGTAGTTTCTGGTGTTTGTAGTATGCTGGAGGCCGTGGACAGCGCTGACCGTAGGGGTGGGCTGTGATGCGGTAGGCACGTGGCACGGTGTACCGGGCGCCCGTTTGGTGTCTCGGGAACCCTGTTCACATCGTTTGGGGCTGTGAGCGAAACTCCGGCCGGATCTCCTCATGGATGGAACCCGAATAGGCGATAAACCTGGACTAGAGACTTAGGTGATTAGGTAGGTCGTGGCCGACACCCACGTTGGGCTTCCGCTTGAAGGTTGCCGAGTACATGTCGTGTAAACGGCGGTAAGTGGTGAGAGCGTGTGTGAAGAAGTACACCCCTGCAGGGTTAACCTAATCTATTCGAATAGCCGTGTCCACGGAAAAGGACTTCTGGGTTGCTTATATCAGTTCATAGACAAGTGAAAGTGGATACTCTAAAATACACAAGATAAGCGTGAGTGCTATGGATAGCGTTCTCGTAGGGAGACGGGAGCGGATCCATAGTGGTGTATTGGTTGGTGAATATGTGGACTCGTGTGCGCCACCTCAAAAGAGTCACTTGCAGTCGTAGTTTAGGATAGCCACCGAGTCAAAGCTGGCTTGCTGCAGTCAAACCCCTCCACCCCCTTGTTGATAATGATGCATATGTAGATAGATCTGATGTAAGTCTTGCTGGGTACATTTGTACTCACGTTTGCCTATTTTATGTTTTGCAGAGAGACTTCGGTCTCACTAGTAGTTTCGTGTGGACTTCGACGTTTAGTTTGTTACCTCAGCTACGATCTTGTGCCCTCGGCAGGATCTGATATATAGCCAGGCTTCTCAGCCTTTTTCATTTATAGATGTCTGTACTCAGACATGATAGCTTCCGCTTGTGTTTTGACTTGTATGCTCTGATTGTTGGGTCATGAGACCCATGATTGTAATATCTCGCTCCTCGGAGCCTATTGAATAAATTACTTGAGTCGTAGAGTCATTTTGTGATGCCATGTTGTATTGCACATATCGAGCATATTGTGTGTATGTTATTGAAATGCTTGGTATGTGTGGGATCTGACCATCTAGTTGTTTATCTTTAGTATCCTCTCTTACGGGGAAATGTCTCCTAGTGTTTCCACCGAGCCATGGTAGCTTGCTACTGCTCCGGAACACTTAGGCTGGCCGGCATGTGTCCTTCTTCGTTCCTGTGTCTGTCCCTTCGGGGAAATGTCACGCGATGAATACCGGAGTCCTGTTAGCCCGCTACAGCCCGGTTCACCGGAGTCCTGCTAGCCCAGTGCTACAGCCTGGATTCACTCGCTGATGACCGACACGTTCGATGCTGGGTCATGGATGCCTGTCCCTGTAAGTCTGTGCCGCTTTGGGTTTACGACTAGCCATGTCAGCCCGGGCTCCTTATCATATGGATGCTAGCGACACTGTCATATACGTGTGCCAAAAGGCGCAAACGGTCCCGGGCAAAGGTAAGGCGACACCCGTGGGAATACCGTGCGTGAGGCCGCAAAGTGATATGAGGTG
>NW_021168450.1:0-666 GCF_002162155.2 Triticum dicoccoides
TTCAATTTCACGGTCATTTAGCTCTCTAAACAATTAGGTAAATGACTGAAAAACAACAAATGATGTCAGAACATGTTGGAAATTGATGAGGTGTCTTTGAATGCTGCATACTGAACACAAAAGAAGTCTGGAGTTCAAATAAGTATAAAAAAAATTGAAGTGCCCGTGTAACAGATGAGTTCTCGTCCGAAACCCTGATACTCCGAAAGAGATTGTCCAGTTTGTACACGAAGTGCGTCCAGTTTTTGCCGTGACCCTCTCTACTCTTGCACAAATGCTATGCTGGTGAAATGATGATACCATGCCAAGTTTCAACATTTTCACAGTTCATTTTGTAGTGATTTTCAATTTCACGGTCATTTAGCTCTCTCAACAATTAGGTAAATGACTGAAAAACAACAAATGATGTCAGAACATGTTGGAAATTGATGAGGTGTCTTTGAATGCTGCATACTGAACACAAAAGAAATCCGGAGTTCAAATAAGTTTAAAAAACATTGAAGTGCCCGTGTAACAGATGAGTTCTCGTCCTAAACCTTGATACTCCGAAAGAGATTGTCCAATTTGTACACGAAGTGCGTCCAGTTTTTGCCGTGTCCCTCTCCACTCTTTCGCACATGCTATGCGGGTGAAATGATGATACCATGCCAAGTTTCAACATTTTCA
>NW_021168451.1:0-1470 GCF_002162155.2 Triticum dicoccoides
GTCATGGACGGGACGATGAACTTCTGCACATGGCAAGCCTCCGCATTGACGGACAACGGCGCCAAGTGGTTTCCTCGCTGCCGTTGTGAACCAAGACAAAACGAGCGCTCAGCCAGCCATGGGAGGAGCCCAAGCCAATGCCTCATGGCCGTCCTGTCGGACCTATTGGAGAAGAAGAGCATGGTCTGGGCCGAGGCCTACGCCACGCAGTGGAGCGCCGGATCCATGCACGGCGGTGGCCACCGGAACTCTACCAGAGTCCGTAGAGAAGAACAACGGGCGGGGTGGGTCGGTGCGAGGTGAATCGTATATGTCCCAGAATGCCCTCAGAACATCTATACTGGTTGGTCCGGTGCTACTAATACTGCCCGCCATGTTGTTGGCCTGATTGCAGCAGTACAGGTCGGTCATGGCCGTTTGATTTCGCGGATGGACGGCCCTTATTCACTACGGGGTACCCTAAAAAAGCTCTGTTCTAATAGACCGAGTCGTTGAGTTGCTTCCAGTCTGTGCAGTTTGTCCTAACAAAACGAAATTCATCTTCTACTTACGAGCACAAATGATCTTCCGATGAACAGTAAATTCCAAGAAGATAGAAAACAAATTGAAAAAAAATCAGATTTTTTTGTGGTAAACTTTGACAGATGTTTACAGTGTATAAAGTCTCATCAGACAAAATGACATTCGTCCAAGTCGTGAAAAAAATCAACACTCCAAAATGCTTTTGGAAATAGGATTTTTGAAGCATCTATTTTTTTTGCCACGACTTCGATGAATTCATTTCATGATGAAATTTATGGGCACTCAAAGTATTTGTCAATGTTTTCCAAAAAATAATAGTTATTTTTTTTGCATTCTTTCAGATTTTACTATTCATCTGAGATCATTTGAGCTCGAGCTCAGAAACACCGCGTCCTTAACAAAACTTCTATGAGAATCAGACGGATTCCTTGGTGACGTCGACAGCAAGGACCTTGTTGCAAGGTGTGCTTGTTCTTTACTCCTTGTACATTCGTGTGCCTACCAACTTTGTACATTGTACTTGTACGCTTTCGTCGATTATCTGAGTAAGCGTATCCTTTCTATAGACAGGTCTTCCCCTCAGTGGCGCTGAAATCAAGCTCGCATATGGCTCCCACCGCAGGCAGCCTCCGGGATGGTTGGCTACTGAACAACCTGCACCGTGAGCCACATGCTATCCAGAGTCAGACAGGAATATATCTGAGGCAGCGACTCTAGTTGTGGCCAAACAGTAGCTAGTCGCCTAGTCGGATGCTTCATGCATGACGACCATACATATATATATCACCATGCTTTTCACGCACTGTTGTCATATCTGTGACGACGGCCATCGCATGACATGCCAAACGTTCGAGATCCACAAGTGCCCAGCTAGCTAGCCACTAGCTAGAAAGTAGAGACATCATTTGCAGATTCCCGGAAATATCACTCGGGGACCAGCTAGCTAGC
>NW_021168452.1:0-3157 GCF_002162155.2 Triticum dicoccoides
TTCGGACTACGGTGCAAGGCTTGGCCACCTAGGAACTTTTTGCAAGGCTTGGCCACCTAGGAACTTTTTGCCCGGGCAAATAACGCCAAACTCTGCTAATTAGGACGTGGTTTATTAGTCACTATCAAGTGCTGCTGGGCTAGGAGCCCGGGCAGCTGCCCCGGGTCGCCGGGTACCAGCTCCGCCACTGCCGGCGCCTGGGTGGCCGGTGTGCAGTATTTGTGACGGTGTCACGGGGAGGAGCGCTTGTAGTCAGACCCGGGATGTAGCCATAATGGTGAAACTTGTTAACAAATCTTGATGTCGTGTTCGTAAGATTGCTTGGTCCTCGGATGATCGACCAAGCATCTCGGATTAATTCTACAAGTTTGTGTGGATTTGACGTATCACGTTTTAGGTACTTGGATGCAGTGGACATATTTTAAGATGTGACTGATTACTGTCTGTGGACGCGTCCATGGACGTTTGAGTGCCCGGATTTGATGTCGTGTAGATGCTGCTCTTAGCTATCTAGGGATCTATCTGCCTCTAGCTTTGATTTCATCCTCAAAAGAATATGTTTCCCGTGCTTTGAAAACTTCACCATGCCACGACATTTGATAATTTTCTCCGGACCATCAATGTCACGCGTTTGATGGTAGTGGTACCTTATTCATCTATTGTCTTGTTATTCTGGTTTGGGTTTGGAATATTCTCTACCATGGAGCTGCGAGGAAAGGCCCGTCGTTTCCTACAGCTTGTTAAGTAAAATAAAATATTGATAATAGGAACAGATGGCATCAAATATTAACCCAATCCAATGAACTACCTAGTACGGTAGTACCTACTAGTGCGTACGATACAAAGAGAGGTGCATTACCTGAGAAATGTCAAAGCAGGTAGCGAACTCTCAAGGTTTGATTATCATTTGAGCTACGGTCCATGTGTACGTTTTCATTGTACACACTAGGCTTTAGTTATTAGATCTGTGAGGGCCACCCAATAATTCTTACTCCCTTCATCCGAAAATACTTGTCATCAAAATGGATAAAAAAAGATGTATCTAGAACTAATATACATCTAGATAAATCCTCTTTTATTCATTTTGATGACAAGTATTTCCGGACGGAGGAAGTACTAACCAACTATTGTATTACACATTTGGATTATTTTACCTACAGTAGATGTCTTTTACGCTTGATGACACTGTGGTGCACGGAATGTAACCACCTAGCCGCCAGCCGGCAAGAACAATTTGTCGCTGCATAGTCAAGCCGGACAGTGAACAAGTTTAGCAAATTGAGAATATTAGATTTGTGCAGTCCGTACACGTTAACTAATTTAATCACTAACACGTTCTTTGATAGGGTCCAAGAGTCACACATCAAACTCGGCAACACGCCAGAAACAAGCATGTATGCGCATGCATGAACCTTGAGGCTTAACCACCCAAGGTGGAGTCATGCCACACGCTTTAAATTTTTCTTTGCAAAAATCTGTGCAGTCAGATTTACCGATTCATCATTTGAAGATGGAAATAGAGTTCAAACACGCATTATGCATATGTCTATCAGAATAATATGACTGGTGTCTGCTACTTGGTTAATCGAGTTGCTTTTTCATTAGAATTTAATTAGCTAGTTCATCCGGTCCGTGTAGGTTGACTATTTTTCAAATTATCGACAATTAACATGCATACACCAATGCACATCTAGACGTCTAGACCTAAGCATAGATTCAATAGGTGACAATTATAGTGACCGGACGGCGGTTCCCGGGCGCTTGCCCATACATTGGCGGAGATTGGCAAGGTGTGTGGGATGGGGTGTCTTCTTCATCTCGTGGAGTAGTGGCTTCACCTGTGGGGATGGCATCTAAATGATCATGCAACAGGCACATTTTTGGCTACTTTGACAGCAACATTGCCTCAGTGGCGGACCAGATGATCCCCAAAAATGCTACTTTCACAGTGCCCGGATCCGGACTGCTTACATATGACAGCCCCTCCACACTCACAAGTCTTGTTCACTTTGGTCTGGAGTTTAACTTGGAACTACTTCATCCACATGTCAAAGTTAGGCTCGATGTTGAGGAAGCACTCACAGAAATTAATAAAGCACACGATGTGCAAGCTAGAGTTGGGAGTGAGGTGGTGCATTTGCAGGCATAACAATTGGAGAATGCTATAGTAAAAGAGATGGATTGGGTAACTAAGACCGCAGAGGAAGAAAGGGGTGAAGCTAACTCATTCATAATTCCTACGACTTGGGCACGTTCTCTGCGAAGACACAACTGTCCGCCATTCACCAGTGAATAGGGAATAGCGATGGTAGGTTGCAAGAGGCAGCCGGTGTCGACAAGATGCATCAACATAGTGCCAGTGATGGTGTATGGCATCTATTTGCCCTTGGTCAATGTAGAAGATAACGGCACCTTCCCCTTGGCCTTGGCAGTGGTGGTCCTTTTCCCGTTCCGACGATCCTGTCGTCCCTCATCGGATGGTTGGGCTTGGGAGCCATGGTGCAGCGGTGCAGCAGAGTAGTGGAGCTATAATAGCAATGGAGTAGGTGCGCGAGCAAGAAGAAGAGCAAAAGGGGCAGGCACATAAAGGCTTTCCTCTGTTCGTCCCCTCTTCGTAGGCGAATGGAAGGAGGAACGGCAGCATCAAAGCCCCTCCAAGTGGCAGGCAATCCCTTCACAGCCCCACTAATGCCTCTTAAAGTGCATGAGGATCGAGGGGTTGTCGTTAATTCTCGAGGAGATCAAGGCACACACCGCAGTGAGATGGGATGTGTCCTAGGTGGGGCCTCCACATGTCATTTTGACTGGTTGTGAGGGGGTTCACATGGGCCGGCTTGACTAGGTGAAGAAACCAGCCTGATTTGATTAAGAGAAAACTGGGTCCAGCAATTTAACTAGTATTACGCGAGAATACGACACATGGAAGTTGCCCAAAAATCAATGTTCATGTTAGCTATCTTCATCGAAAAGTCAAGACTGGAGTGGTTCATCCGACTTATTAGGGGGCAGTCCGGCTATAGGAGATCGACGATGAACAGTTGTTGTTAAGGGAGCTTCAGCAAGCGAGAAGGTAGTGTTGTAGATACGTGCCGATCAGGAGTCTGCCAGCTTGAAGTCCGGTCCAAGGGCTACTTATGGTGTTATAGCCTAGGTACCT
>NW_021168453.1:0-504 GCF_002162155.2 Triticum dicoccoides
CGGGAGCGACGGGGAGAGGCGCGCGGTGAGCGCGCAACGGGCAGGGCCGGAGTGCGTCGATCGCGGGTAGGGATGGTGGTGACCGGGGCGACACAGGGAGAGAGGGGGCGAAGGGGGACGGCGGCGCTCACTTGCGAGCAGGGAAGGGGGGCGACGGGGCGCGTCGGCGTCGGCGAGGGAGAGGCAATGGAGCGGCGACGACGAGGTGGCGGAGCACAGCAGCGACGAGGCGGCGCCGAGGATGGGCGCCGGCGTCGCAGGCTCAGGGCGGCGCGGGATCTGGCCCCTCCCCAATCCAGTCGAGTAGGGGGGGCGCCTGGGAGGAGGCAGGGGCGCGGTGGTGCGACGGTCCGGCGAGGTGGCCCCGGGCGGTGGCGACGGGCAGCGCCGCGGGTCGAACGACGGCGGCGGGCTCGGGTGCCTCGACCCAGATGGGATCGGGAGAAGGAGAGGGAGAGTGGGGAACGAGGAGGAGTGGGGAGTGCGGGATCTGGGGGTTAGGGT
>NW_021168454.1:0-1139 GCF_002162155.2 Triticum dicoccoides
GCATATGTAGAGATACTAAAATGCACACGAACAGTACGTGTTACCTTAACCTTGCCGCTGTTGTTGAACCATTGGATGTAGTAAGGATGTGGATGTGGTCTTGTGGTGAGAGAAAGCTTCTCCACCATCTCCATGCTAGCCAAGTTGTTGCAGCTCCCTCCGTCTATTATGACGCGCACAGAACGTTCCTTCACAACTCCCTTGGTATGGAACAAATTGTGCCTCTGATTTTGCTCAGCTTGTGTGACCTGCACACTCAAAACACGTTGAGCAACTAAACATTCATACCTATCAGCGTCTTCAGGAGCCATGTATTGCGTCTCATGATCAGAATCATCTCCACCATGTTCTTCACGTGTAATAAGAGCCAATGTCTCCTCATCATAGTCACTAGCGGACTCATATCCACCATCCGCGGTAGCAATCATCACACGCGGAGATTTGCATTCCCTCGCATAATGACCTCCTCCTTTACAACGACGACAAATAATATCACTTGTGTGCCCTGTTGATGCCATGGAAGAAGAAGAACGCTGTGCAGGCCCCGCAGGTGCGCTCTTGGCAGATAATGGTGGTTGTGCCTGGTTTCTTGTATCACGGCTGGAGGTGGCACTGGATGGAGGTGCTGGTGCTGTTGAAGTAGAAGATGCACGTGGTGTCCATGATGAAGGTCGGCCTGCAGGAAAGTTAGTTCGCCCCAATGTTTGTCGATCCTGCACTTCACGTTCAGCTTTACAAGCAAGATGGAATAAACGAGTGATATTAGTATACTCCTTATAGTCTAGAATGGTCTGAATCTCTCTATTTAATCCACCCAGAAAACGTGCAAGCATAGCTTCATTCTCCTCAACAATACCACATCTAATCATGCCAGTTTGTAATTCCTGATAATATTCTTCTACAGAATTTTTTCCTTGTCTTAAACGCTGCAATTTTTGAAGCAATTCACGTTGATAATATGGTGGAACCCAACGCGTACGCATAGCAGTTTTCAAAGCAGCCCAAGTAGTTGGAATAGGATATAATCTACAATGTTCAGACCACCATACACATGCAAAACTAGTGAAAGCACAAACAGCAGCAGCAACTCGTCTCTCCTCAGGATATTGTAAACATGTAAATCGTTGTTCAGTTTCTAA
>NW_021168455.1:0-1196 GCF_002162155.2 Triticum dicoccoides
GGCCGCACAGTGGAGGAGCCCAGGTAAGCTCCTCCTGTTATATATTTCTCTGTTTTTTAATTTCTGACATTTGTTTTGATTTAAATAATATATTAAATCATTTATTTAACTTATGCCAATTTTTGCAGGAGCTATTTATATTATTCCAGAGCTCTTTTATAATTGGCATAATATTTGGGCATATATTTATATATATAATTAATATATTTCCAATGCAAATATTTATGCATTTATTCCAAATGCCCAAAATAAATGTCCATGAGCCACTAAAAATATTGGTTTGATTTTTATCTCTGTCCAATATTTTCAGAGAGCAACATGAGCATTTTCTTGGACCCTTTTGGAGAAATTTTTATTTAGGTCATTTTCAGAATGGTTCTGAGGGTTTCACAGATCCCCATTTCAAGTTTCTGATGAAAGAGTAAACATGATGCAACACTCTAATGCATGACTAGCTAGGGTGTGACAACTCACCCCCACTCAAAAGAATCTCGTCCCGAGATTTGGGTTCCTCCGGGAAGAAGGCGGGATACTCGAGTCGAAGACGATCCTCCCTTTCCGAAGTTGCTTCATCCTCGGAATGGTGCGACCATTGAACCTTGAGAAACTTGATATTATGACGTCGCGTGGTACGTTCGGCTTGATCGAGGATACGAATGGGGTACTCTCGATATGTAAGATCATCTTGGAGATCAAGCGTTTCGTGGTCCACTTCACGGATAGGATCCGAGAAGCAACGCCCGAGTTGAGAAACGTGGAAGACATCGTGGACTCTGGAGAGGTGCGGAGGTAGTTCCAACTGGTAGGCAACTTCTCCTCGTTTGGCAAGAATGCGAAAAGGTCCAATGTAACGAGGAGCCAATTTGCCTTTGATACCGAAGCGATGGGTTCCCTTCAGAGGGGTGACCCGAAGATAAGCCTTCTCGTCAACCTCGAAAGTCATAGCCTTATGTTTTCGGTCATATTGACTCTTTTGACGAGATTGGGCTGTTTTCAACTTTTCACGAACGATACGAACTTGTTCTTCTGCTTCCTGAATCATATCCGGGCCAAAGAATTGTCTTTCCCCGGTCTCTGACCAGTTAAGGGGTGTTCGACATCGTCGTCCATAGAGAACTTCAAAAGGGGCTTTACCCAAGCTAGATTGATAGCTGTTGTTGTAAGCGAATTCGGCGAATGGAAGGCACTTCTCCCAG
>NW_021168456.1:0-2990 GCF_002162155.2 Triticum dicoccoides
CAAAAGGTTCATCGTAAAGGGTTACATCGATGCAAGTTTTGACACTGATCTAGATGACTCTAAGTCTCAATCTGGATACATATTGAAAGTGGGAGCAATTAGCTAGAGTAGCTCCGTGCAGAGCATTGTTGACATAGAAATTTGCAAAATACTTACGGATCTGAATGTGACAGACCCGTTGACTAAAATTATCTCACAAGCAAAACATGATCACACCTTAGTACTCTTTGGGTGTTAATCACATAGCGATGTGAACTAGATTACTGACTCTAGTAAACCCTTTGGGTGTTGGTCACATGTCGATGTGAACTATGGGTGTTAATCACATGATGATGTGAACTATCGATGTTAATCACATGGTGATGTGATCTAGATTATTGACTCTAGTGCAAGTGGGAGACTGAAGGAAATATGCCCTAGAGGCAATAATAGTTATTATTTATTTCCTTATTTCATGATAAATGTTTATTATTCATGCTAGAATTGTATTAACCGGAAACATAATACATGTGTGAATACATAGACACACAGAGTGTCACTAGTATGCCTCTACTTGACTAGCTCGTTGATCAAAGATGGTTATGTTTCCTAACCATAGACAAAGAGTTGTTATTTGATTAACGGGATCACATCATTAGGAGAATGATGTGATTGATTTGACCCATTCTGTTAGCTTAGCACTCGATCGTTTAATATGTTGCTATTGATTCTTCATGACTTATATATATTCCTATGACTATGAGATTATGCAACTCCCGTTTACCGGAGGAACACTTTGTGTGCTACCAAACGTCACAACGTAACTGGGTGATTATAAAGGAGCTCTACAGGTGTCTCCAAAGGTACATGTTGGGTTGGCGTATTTCGAGATTAGGATTTGTCACTCCGATTGTCGGAGAGGTCTCTCTGGGCCCTCTCGGTAATGCACATCACATAAGCCTTGCAAGCATTGCAACTAATGAGTTGGTTGCAAGATGATGTATTACAGAACGAGTAAAGAGACTTGCCGGTAACGAGATTGAACTAGGTATTGAGATACCGGCGATCGAATCTCGGGCAAGTAACATACCGATGACAAAGGGAACAACGTATGTTGTTATGCGGTTTGACCGATAAAGATCTTTGTAGAATATGTAGGAGCCAATATGAGCATCCAGGTTCCTCTATTGGTTATTGACCGGAGACGTGTCTCGGTCATGTCTACATTGTTCTCGAACCCGTAGGGTCCGCACGCTTAAGGTTTCGATGACAGTTATATTATGAGTTTATGAGTTTTGATGTACCGAAGGAGTTCGGAGTCCCGGATGAGATCGGGGACATGACGAGGAGTCTCGAAATGGTCGAAATGTAAAGATCGATATATTGGACGACTATATTCGGACATCGGAAAGGTTCCGAGTCGTTCGAGTATTTTTCGGAGTACCAGGGAGTTACGGGAATACGGGGGAAGAAGTATATGGGCCTTATTGGGCTTTAGGGGAGAGGAAGAGGCAGGCCGCGCCCCCCCCCCCCATTGACTAGTCCGAATTGGACTAGGGGGAGGTGCGGCGCCCCCTCCTTCCTTCTCTTCCTTCTTCCCCTTCCTTGTCTCCTACTCCTACTACTTGGAAGGACTCCTAGTTGGACTAGGAAAGGGGGAATCCTACTCCCGGTGGGAGTAGGACTCCCCTAGGGCGCGCCATAGAGAGGGCCGGCCCTCCCCTCCTCCACTCCTTTATATACGGGGGCAGGGGGCACCCCATAGACACACAAGTTGATCTTCGTGATCGTTCTCTTAGCCGTGTGCGGTGCCCCCCTCCACCATACTCCTCGATAATATTATAGCGGTGCTTAGGCGAAGCCCTGCGACGGTAGAACATCAAGATCGTCACCACGCCGTCGTGCTGACGGAACTCTTCCCCGACACTTTGCTGGATCGGAGTCCGGGGATCGTCATCGAGCTGAACGTGTGCTAGAACTCAGAGGTGTCGTAGTTTCGGTGCTTGATCGGTCGGGTCGCGAAGACGTACGACTACATCAAGCGTGTTGTCATAACGCTTCCGCTGTCGGTCTACGAGGGTACGTAGACAACACTCTCCCCTCTCGTCGCTATGCATCACCATGATCATGCGTGTGCGTAGGAAATTTTTGAAATTACTACGTTCCCCAAAAGTGGCATCCGAGCCTAGGTTTTATGTGTTGATGTTATATGCACGAGTAGAACACAAGTGAGTTGTGGGCGATATAAGTCATACTGCTTACCAGCATGTCATACTTTGGTTCGGCGGTATTGTTGGATGAAGCGGCCCGGACCGACATTACGCGTACGCTTACGCGAGACTGGTTCTACCGACGTGCTTTGCACACAGGTGGCTGGCGGGCGTCAGTTTCTCCAACTTTAGTTGAACCGAGTGTGGCTATGCCCGGTCTTTGCGAAGGTTAAAACAGCACCAACTTGACAAACTATCGTTGTGGTTTTGATGCGTAGGTAAGAACGGTTCTTACTAAGCCCAGTAGCAGCCACGTAAAACTTGCAACAACAAAGTAGAGGATGTCTAACTTGTTTTTGCAGGGCATGTTGTGATGTGATATGGTTAAGACGTGATGAGATATAAGTTGTTGTATGAGATGATCATGTTTTGTTGAAGTTATCGGCAACTGGCAAAATCCTTATGGTTGTCTCTCTATTGCATAAGATGCAAGCGCCCAATAATTGCTTTACTTTATCGCTATGCGATAGCAATAGTTGCAAGAGCAATTGTTGACGAGACGACCACGTGACGACACATTGATATAGATCAAGATGATGGAGATCATGGTGTCATGCCGGTGACGATAGAGATCATGACAGTACTTTGGAGATGGAGATCAAAGGCGCAAGATGATGATGGCCATATCATGTCACATATTTTGATTGCATATAATGTTTATCTTTTATACATCTTATTTTGCTTAGTTTGACGGTAGCATTTTAAGATGATCTCTCACTAATTATCAAGAAGTGTTCTCCC
>NW_021168457.1:0-1315 GCF_002162155.2 Triticum dicoccoides
GAACCATGTCTATTGGTGTATACGCATGAAGAAACTCCATGCAGATGGATCGTTTGGACTCACTTGATTTTGAATCACTTGGGACATGCAAATCATACCACATGGGCAAGATGACTGAAAAGCCTCGTTTTCAGTAAGATGGAACAAGATAGCAACTTGTTGGAAGTAACACATTTTGATGTGTGCAGTCCAATGAGTGCTGAGGCATGCAGTGAATATCGTTATGTTCTTACTTCACAGATGATTCGAGTAGATGTTGAGTATATTTACTTGATGAATCACGAGTCTGAATTATTGAAAGGTTCAAGTAATTTCAGTGTGAAGTTGAAAGATCGTCGTGACAAGAGGATAAAAGATCTATGATATGATCATAGAGATGAATATCTGAATCACGAGTTTGGCACAGAATTAAGACATTGTGGAAATTGACTGATACAGCCTGGAACACCATAGTGTGATGGTGTGTCCAAACGTCATAGTTGCACCCTATTGGATATGGTGCATACCATGATGTCTCTTATCGAATTACCACTATCGTTCATGGGTTAGGCATTAGAGACAACCACATTCACTTTAAATAGGGCACCACGTAATTCCGTTGAGACGACACCGTTTGGAGAAACCTAAGTTGTCGTTTTTTTAAAGGTTTGGGGCTGTGACGCTTATGTGAAAAAGTTTCAGGATTGATAAGCTCGAACCCAAAGCGGATAAAATACATCTTCATAGGACACCAAAACAGTTGGGTATACCTCCTGTCTCAGATTCGAAAGCAATAAGGGATTGTTTCTAGAATCGGGTCCTTTCTCGAGGAAAAAGTTTCTCTCGAAAAGAATTGAGTGGGAGGATGGTGGAGACTTGATGAGGTTATTGAACCATCACTTCAACCAATGTGTAGCAGGGCACAGGAAGTTGTTCCTGTGGCACCTACACCAATTGAAGTGGAAGCTTATGATAGTGATCATGAAGTTTCGGATCAAGTCACTACCGAACCTCGTAGGGTGACAAGGATACGTACTACTTCAGAGTGGTACAGTAATCCTGTCTTGGAAGTCATGTTGCTAGACAACAATGAACCTACGATCTATGGAGAAGCGATGGTGGGCCCGGATTCCGATAAATGGCTCGAGGCCATGTAATCCGAGAGAGGATCCATATATGAAAACAAAGTGTAGACTTTGGAAGAGCTACTTGATGGTCGTAAGGCTGTTGAGTACAGATGGATTTTGAAAGGAAGACAGACAATGATGGTAAGTGTCACCATTGAAGAAAGCTCGACTTGTCGTTAAGAAGTTTCCCGACAAGTTCAAGGAGTTGA
>NW_021168458.1:0-1230 GCF_002162155.2 Triticum dicoccoides
CGCCGACTCAGAGCGGGGCGACGCAAAACTCAAGCCTACCACCCAGTCGTCTATCCTTGTCCTACTCCGCGAGCTCCAAAATGTTTCGTAGCTGGGGCAGGGGCAGACTGCAAAGTTGATTCCTCTGCTTCTCTCTTTTGCTAAGAATTAAAGAAGATGTATTCACTCCAAAGGAGCGGCTTATGCTTCTCAGAGCAAGGGACTGTAAATGGAAGTTCAGCTGCTTCCAAGCTCTTACTCGCTCAAGTTCTTGTGACCTCCTTCCATTCCATTTGCAAGCTACTAGTAGCTGTCCAAACTCAGTTGTAAGAGGAAATGTTAACTGACTGACCAACATTCAGTATGGCGCTTGGAAGAACTTCAGGCCAGCAAACATTTGGCTCTGACTTGCGTGAGGTTGCATTGACGTGGCAAAGGAATGAGGCGGCCTCCACACAGCAGCTGACATGTGGGTCCACGTCACTGCACCAGCTCGAACTGCTTTAATTATATTTTTTTACCTCATTTGCTTTACAAGTACTATATGAAAATAAAAACTGTTAGAACTATGGCTTAGAGGCAGTGTTGGTGCCCAAGACACACTGTGTGTTCCTCAAGGTAATATTAATGGCGTACAAAAGTTGCTCGACTAACAGGATGGCAGACAACAACCAGATTTATCTTTACCTTTACATATGGATGTGATGTGTATCAGTGTATGAAGCAAAGAATTTGCAGCTTTTACTTAGAGAGAGAGAGAGAGAGAGAGAGAGAAGGAAAGCAGACGCAAGGAATGTTGGTAAGGGCTATCCGGCTATGCTTCTGCATAGCCGTTTCCCTTACCTTGCTATCTGAAGCATAACTCTGCCTGCAACTTCCAGTTTCCTAACCAACGGTCTAGTTTGCTTGTGTACTGTATCTACGCTTGTGCCAATTGATCACGGTAAACTTACCAATCGCTATATATGCAAGTCTTCTTTTAACAAGGCATCAGGTCGTAACTTGTCCAAATGCTTGTGTCGGTGGGCGGGCTGAACGCAGCAGCGGCCGGCGGCCCCGGCGTCACACCGCGGGGTACCCTGGTCTGGTCTGGTCTCTGGTCGGACAGGTGAAGTTGCTCTGTTCTTGAGTTTGAGAAATGTGGCACGGGCAGACTGCAAAGTTGATTCCTCCGCTTCTCTCTTTTGCCGAGAATTAACAGGTGTCAGATTTCTTCACAGAGCAATTCATCAATGCTTTGTAGCTGACATT
>NW_021168459.1:0-1087 GCF_002162155.2 Triticum dicoccoides
CGTCGTCAACACTCACAGCTTTGGCCAACTCTGCCCGTTTCATGGACTATTTTTCACCATTTTGGGGTCCCGAAGCGATTTCCATAGTTGTTAAACCCCAAGATAAGATTACGTGTCGGTCATCAACACTCGCAGTTTTGGCCGATTATGGCCCGTTTCATGGACTATTACTCACTGATTTGTGGACCCTGAGAGATTTCCATGATTGACGAACCCTTGGGTGTGTTTATGTATCATTCATCGATAATCCTTGATTTGTCTGATTCTGGGCTCTTTCATGGTCTATTACTCACCGTTTTGGGGTCCCCGAGCATTTTCCATGGTTGTCGAAACCCAAGGGGCGATTACGTGTGGGTCATCAACACTCACTGTTTTGGCCGATTCTGGCCTATTTCGTCAACTATTACTCAGTGTTTTGGGGTCCCAGAGCGATTTCCACGATTGATGATCCCCGGGGATCGTTTACGTGTTCGTCGTCAATAGTCAAGTTTTGGCCAATTCTGACCCGTTTCGTGGACTATTACTCACTGTTTTGGGGTCCCGAAGCGATTTCCATAGTTGTTAACCCGAAGATAATATTTCGTGTTGGTCATCAATACTCGCAGTTTTGGCCGATTCTGGCCCGTTTCATGGACTACTACTCACTAATTTGTGGTCCCTGAGAGATTTCCATGATTGACGAATCCTTGGGTGCGTTTATGTATCGTTCATCAATAATCCTTGATTTGTCCGATTCCGGGCTCTTTCATGGACAATTACCCACCGTTTTGGGGTCCCCAAGCAATTTCCATGGTTGTCGAACCCCAAGGTGTGCTTACGTGTTGGTCATCAAGACTCGCAGTTTGGGCCAATTCTGGCCCGTTTCTTGGACTATTACTGAGTTTTGGGGTCCTGAAGTGATTTGCATGATTGACGAACCCCAGGGTGCATTTACGTGTCGGTCATCAACATTGGCGGTTTTGGTCGATTCTGACCTATTTCGTGGACTATTATTCACCGTTTTGGGGTCCCAAAGGAATTTCCATGGTTGTCGAACCCCAAGGTGTGCTTACGTGTTGGTCGTCAAGACTCGCTGTTTGGGACGATT
>NW_021168460.1:0-1521 GCF_002162155.2 Triticum dicoccoides
CAGAACGTGAGAGACTTGGACTCTATCTTCTCTTGGGCCAAAAGTGACATGAGAGAACTTTTTGGACAGCAAATAAACATCTCTTTCTTCCTTATCTTCATATGTGGATTGTACAAATGTCCCATACACCTGCAATTAGACAAAACACAAAAGTGTGTGAAGTATTTTTGTTCTGGATAACATAAATAGATTATTGAATAGTTTGCACTAGAAATCACCTGACAAATATGCATATATGCAATATTTTTGGTCATATCCAAGGTAGTCATGTCCTCATCATCCTCCCCTTCTTGAAAATAAAGCCGTCCTCGGTGTTGCTTAATCTGAAATGTGGCTAACAAAAGAGACAAGGTGTACATGTTGTATATGTATATGTCATCCATTTTTACTTCCCTTGATTTTTGCATATATGACACATGAATAGATGATGTAGCCACTCTCGGGGGCGATGTGTCACATGGCGGAGGTGATGTAGTCCTGACAACAACGGATGTGGTTGTCATAGTATGCCTAGTAGTTGAAGGAACAATCATATCAACTCTTGGAATGTGCACCGTGCGCTTGTTCTCCTCGTGGCCAACACGTCGTTTTATTTCCTGTTCAGCTTTGCAAGCAAGATGAAACAAATGGTCCATAGGATAACACTCTTCATGAATTAGTATCTCTTGAATATCATGGTTTAATCCTCCCCAAAATCTATCCATAAAATCATCTTCACTTTCTTCTAAAGAGGAATGCAACAAGGTAGTTTGTAAATCATCAAAATATTTTGTTACAGTTTCACTACCTTGTTTTAAGTGTTGCAACTTCTTAATCATGTCACGAGTATAATAAGCAGGGACGAAAGTATGTCGCATGGCAAGTTTCAAATCATCCCAAGTAGTAGGTATATAATCAGGGTGTAACCGACAATATTCACTCCACGAAACCAAAGCATAACCAGTGAAAGAACCAACCGCAACCTTAACCTTTTTATGTTCATCGAAATTATGGGAAGCAAATATATTTTTTATGTTGAACTCCCATTCAATATATAAAGCAGGTTTAAAACGGCCATTAAATGGTGGTATAGATACATTAACCTGATCATGTGCATTTGGATGTTTGTGCACCTCTCGTGACGGTTGTGGTATTTGCAAAGGTGGTGGCACGTCTCCCGCGATCGACAAAGCCCATGAATTGACTCTGGATCCTGTCATGATTAGTAGAACAAGAAACAAAACCCAAAAATAATGTGCCTATAACTACTAGGATGTGGTGGTAAAACGCTCACAGTAAAGCAAATATCAATGTCTTACAAGTTCTTACCATGCAGCAGGCGGTGATCGGCAACCAGCGGTGTCAAGTAACTCCGAATATTGAGTAAAGCGATTGCCAGGGGAGCGTACGTATACACGGTGTAGAAATATGTGGAGCTGGGTTGGCTATATATGGTAGCAAAAGATTAGCAATAATCAATTCAAAGATGCAATGTTGAATAAACGCTCAACGACGGTACTGTGCTGGTCCTAGGCTAGACCG
>NW_021168461.1:0-787 GCF_002162155.2 Triticum dicoccoides
CTTTTTGGGGTCCCGAAGCGATTTCCATAATTGTTGAACCCCAAGGTCCGCTTACATGTCGGTCATCAACACTGGCAGTTTTGGCCGATTCTGGCCCGTTTGATGGACTATTACTCACTGTTTTGGGGTCCCGGAGTGGTTTCCATGGTTAGCGAACCCTGTGGTGCGTTTACGTGTCGGTCATCAACACTCACAGTTTTGGCCGATACGGGCCTGTTTCTTGGATTATTACTCACCGTTTTGGGGTCCCGAAGCAATTTCCATAATTGTTGAACCCCAAGGTGCGCTTACGTGTCGGTCATCCACACTGGCAGTTTTGGCCCATTCTGGACCATTTCGTGGACTCACTATTTTGGGGTCGTAGAGTGATTCCACGATTAACGAACCCTGGGGTGCGTTTACGTGTTGGTCATCAACACTGGCAGTTTTGGCTGATTCTGGCCCATTTCATGGACTATTACTCACTATTTTGGGGTCCCGGAGTGATTTCCACGGTTAACGAACCCTGGAGTGCATTTACGTGTCGGTCATCAACACTCGCAGTTTTGGCCGATTCTACCCCGTTTCTTGGATTATTACTCACCATTTTGGGGTCCCGAAGCGATTTCCATAATTGTTGAACACCAAGGTCCGCTTATATGTCGGTCATCAACACTGGCAGTTTCGGCCGATTCTGGCCCATTTGATGGACTATTAGTCACTGTTTTGGGGTCCCGCAGTGGTTTCCATGGTTAGCGAACCCTGTGGTGCGTTTACATGTCGGTCATCAACACTCGCAGTTTTGGCC
>NW_021168462.1:0-1335 GCF_002162155.2 Triticum dicoccoides
AATTTGTGTGATTAACCTGGCCTAACAGACATTGAAACCGGAGCAAAAGGATTTGCAAATGCATCAGACTCTTTAGAAACCTGGGATGACTCGGACAGCATAACGGCTGTAAATGCTCGGAAAAGATTTGAGACATTCACAAAAATGGTGGCATAACCACTTAGAAGCACAATATCAAGGTTCCGAGATCAACAATTATCATACGGAAGTAGTAGGAACTGAACTGAGACTTAAATCCAACAATCTTATAAGTCCACTAATTAATAACACGTGATCCTGATAAAAAGAAGAGATAGCCTAGTTTCTTAACCCCGTAGGAAAGATAAGATGACTCAGATCAGAAGGGCATGAGGTATAAGGAGTAAAAAGAGCCTTACGTTCCATCCCACAATCAATTCCCTTATATAACTAAAGAATTTCTAGACTCAACTTCGACCAGTTTGGCTTAGTAATCCTACAGACAGTCAAGCTCTGATACCAACGCTGTCAGGACCCCGACTCAATGTCACATCGATCTAGCCGGTAACACCTCATATCACTTTGCGGCCTCACGCACGGTATCCCCACGGGTGTCACCTTACCTTTGCCCGGGACCGTTTGCGCATTTTGGCTCACGTATATGATAGTGTCGCTAGCATCCATATGATAAAGAGCCCGGGCTGACATGGCTAGTCATAAACCCAAAGTGGCACAGACTTACAGGGACAGGCATCCATGACCCAGCATCGAACGTGTCGGTCATCAGCAAGTGGGTCCGGGCTGTAGCACTGGGCTAGCAGGACTCCGGTAAACCGGGCTGTAGCGGGCTAACAGGACTCCGGTACTCAATGCGTGACATTTCCCCGAAGGGACAGACACAGGAACGAAGAAGGACACATGCCGGCTAGCCTAAGTGTTCCAGAGCAGTAGCAAGCTACCGTGGCTCAGCGGTAACACTAGGAGACATTTCCCGGTAAGAGAGGCTACTAAAGATAAACAACTAGGTAGTCAGATCCCACACATACCAAGCATTTCAATAACATACACACAATATGCTCGATATGTGCAATACAACATGGCATCACAAAATGACTCTACGACTCAAGTAGTCTATTCAATAGGCTCCGAGGAGCGAGATATTACAACAGGGGTCTCATGACCCAACACTCAGAGCATACAAGTCAAAGCACAAGCGGAAGCTATCATGTCTGGGTACAGACATCTATAAATGAAAAAGGCTGAGAAGCCTGACTATCTATCAGATCCTGCCGAGGGCACAAGATCGTAGCTGAGGTAACAAGCTAAACGTCGAAGTCCACGCGAAACTACTAGTGAGACCGAAGTCTCTCTGCAAAA
>NW_021168463.1:0-1919 GCF_002162155.2 Triticum dicoccoides
CCCACACCCTCGCCCACATCTACCCCAGCCACACCGAATCCCGCCCCCCTGATCCAGCCCGCAGCGGATCTCTCGGATCCCGCACCCCCACCTACCTCGAATGGGCCCCGCTCGCCCCCCGACTCGCCTGTCCCCTCCTCTGGGTCCCACAACCACACTCCCACGACCACGCCCTCCACGCATTCGCCAACGATCGGCTCGCCCGCCTCGCACGGATCCCACGCCCGATCCCCCTCGACTGCCATTCCCACCTCCTCCAGTTCCGGCCAATCAGGGCCTCCCTCGCCACCCACGCCCGATCCGCCTGGCCCGCGATCCACCTCGCGATCCGTGTCTGTCGGCCCTTCTGCCACGGTCAGCCTACCCCACGGATCCACCTCGCAGCCTGAGCCATCCACTCCCCCTCCGCCACGTCTTCCGCGCCATGCAGCGCCGATTGAACCCCCACGTAATGCACATCGCATGTCTACTCGTGCAAAGACCGGCTACTGTATGCATCGGCGACTTTTTCTTGCTCATTCCACTTCCCGATCTCCCTCCCCTATACCCGCCACTTACAACTCGTCCCTCAAAGACCCCAATTGGCTACACGCTATGCAAGATGAGTTTCATGCTCTAACGACTAACTCTACGTGGTCTTTGGTGCCTAAGCCTGCAGGAGCCAATTTTTCGGCACAAATTTAACACCGATGGTTCTTTGGCACGCTACAAGGCACGTTGGGTTGTCCACGGTTTCTCTCAACGTGAGGGTGTGGATTATGACGAGACATTCAGTCCAGTGGTAAAACCAGCAACTATTCGCGCGGTTCTCAGTTTAGCCACCTCACATTCGTGGCCTGTCCATCAACTCGATGTCAAAAATGCGTTCCTCCATGGTGATCTCGAGGAAACAGTCTATTGCTCTCAACCAGCCGGGTTTGTGGATTCATCTCGTCCGGATCATGTGTGCCCCTTACACAAGTCACTCTATGGGTTGAAGCAAGCTCCTCGCCAATGGTTCATTCGGTTCAAAACATTCTTGTTGTCACTTGGGTTTTCTGGTTCTAAGAGTGACTCCTCCCTGTTCATCATGCATCGTGGCAGCTCCATCGCCTACCTATTAGTTTATGTTGATGATATAATCCTCGCTGGCAACAATTCTGCCACGCTCCATGCCGTCATCGCCTCTCAAAAGTCCGAATTCTCCATGTCAGATCTCGGAGAGCTCCATCATTTCTTGGGCATCAACGTCACACCCAACAGCTCTGGATTATTCTTATGTCAGCAGCAATATGCCCTTAAGATCCTTGAGCGTGCCAAGATGATGAACTGCAAACCGGTTTCCACTCCCATTGACACCACCGCTAAGGTTTCTGCTGCCGATGGCCACCCTCTGTCCAATCGAACATTTTATCGCAGCCTTGCTGGAGCACTACAGTACCTCACCCTCACCAGGCCCGGCATTTCTTATGCCGTGCAACAGGTGTGTTTGTTCATGCAAGATCTGTGGGACACCCACATGCAGTTGATCAAGCGGATCCTTCGTTACTTGCGTGGTACTTCACACTATGGTCTCCAGTTCTTCCGGTCACCCTCTTTGGATCTAGTGGCATACACCGACGCAGATTGGGCTGGTTGCCCGGACACCCGCAAGTCCACGTCCGGGTTCTGCGTCTATCTTGGATCCAACTTGGTGTCCTGGTCCTCCAAACGGCAGCCAATAGTTTCCCGCTCCAGTGCAGAAGCTGAGTACCGTGGCGTTGCAAATTGTGTTGCTGAGTATTGTTGGTTGCGACAACTTCTCCATGAGCTCAAGTGTCCGCCACCTCGGGCTACCATTGTCTATTGCGACAACATCAGTGCATCTTACCTGGCTAGCAATCCAGTCCAGCACCAACGCACGAAGCATATTGAGATCGATCTTCATTTTGTACGTGACA
>NW_021168464.1:0-946 GCF_002162155.2 Triticum dicoccoides
GTGGGACTAACCCCAAAATCTGCAGGCAGCTCAAGTTTATATGCATTATCATTTATTTTCTCTAACACCTTAAAGGGACCATCAGCACGTGGCATTAGCTTTGATTTGCGCAAATCAGGAAATCTATCCTTACGCAAATGTAACCAAACAAGATCTCCAGGTGCAAACACAACATGTTTTCTACCCTTATCTCCAGCAAGTTTATATTTAGCATTCATACGCTCAATGTTTTCCTTAGTTAACTCATGCATTTTTAAAATCAATTCAGCACGTTGTTTAGCATCAAAATTAACCTTCTCCGACGATGGAAGAGGCAACAAATCAATAGGTGCACGAGGTAGGAAACCATACACAACTTCAAAAGGGCACATCTTAGTAGTAGAATGCAATGAACGATTATAAGCAAATTCAATATGAGGCAAGCATTCCTCCCACATTTTCTTATTATTCTTCAAAACAGCCCTAAGCATAGTTGACAACGTTCTATTGACTACTTCAGTTTGTCCATCAATTTGGGGTGACAAGTAGTACTAAAAAGAAGTTTAGTCCCCAACTTAGCCCATAAACATCTCCAAAAGTGGCTAAGAAATTTAGTATCACGATCTGAAACAATAGTATTTGGCACACCATGCAAGCGAATAATTTCACGAAAGAACAAATCAGCAACATTAACAGCATCATCGCTTTTATGACATGGTATAAAGTGTGCCATTTTCGAGAATCTATCCACGACAACAAATATGCTATCCCTCCCCTTCTTTGTTCGAGGTAAACCTAAAACAAAGTCCATAGATATATCCTCCCAAGGAACACTAGGTACAGGCAAAGGCATATATAAACCATGAGGATTGAGTCGTGACTTAGCTTTTTGACATGTAGTGCATCGAGCAATAAAACGCTCAACATCCCGTCTCATCTTTGGCCAAAAGAAATGTGTAGCAAGTAC
>NW_021168465.1:0-1495 GCF_002162155.2 Triticum dicoccoides
GATCGAGACTGGGATTTGTCACTCCGTATGACGGAGAGGTATCTCTGGGCCCACTCGGTAATGCATCATCATAATGAGCTCAAGGTGACCAAAGTGTTGGCCACGAGATCATGCATTACGGTACGAGTAAAGTGACTTGCCGGTAACGAGACTGAACAAGGTATTGGGATACCGATGATCGAGTCTCGGGCAAGTAACGTACCGATTGACAAAGGGAATTGTATACAGGGTTTGATCGAATCCTCGACATCGTGGTTCATCCGATGACAACATCGAGAAGCATGTGGGAGCCAACATGGGTATCCAGATCCCGCTGTTGGTTATTGACCGGAGAACGTCTCGGTCATGTCTACATGTCTCCCGAACCCGTAGGGTCTACACACTTAAGGTTCGATGACGCTAGGGTTATAAAGGAAGTTTGTATGTGGTTACCGAATGTTTTTCGGAGTCCCGGATGAGATCTCGGACGTCACGAGGAGTTCCGGAATGGTCCGGAGGTAAAGATTTATATATGGGAAGTCCTATTTTGGCCACCGGAAAATGTTCGGGATTTTTCGGTATTGTACCGGGAAGGTTCTAGAAGGTTCCGGAGTGGGGCCCACCTGCATGGGGGGACCCACATGAACGTGAGTAGTGGGGGAAAGGCTCCACACCCCTGGTCAAGGCGCATCAAGATCCCCCCTTAGAAGGAATAAGATCATATCCCGAAGGGATAAGATCAAGATCCCTAAAAAGGGGGGATAACAATCGGTGGGGAAGGAAATGATGGGATTTCTTTCCTCCCACCTTGGCCAATGCCCCAATGGACTTGGAGGGCAAGAAACCAGCCCCTCCACCCCTATATATAGTGGGGAGGCGCATGGGAGCTTAACACAAGCCAAGGCGCAGCCCCTCCCCTCCCCAACACCTCTCCTCCTCCGTATATGCTTGGCGAAGCCCTGTCGGAGTACTGCTGCACCAACTACACCACGCCGTCGTGCTGCCGTTGGAGCAATCTTCCTCAACCTCTCCTTCCCCCTTGCTGGATCAAGAAGGAGGAGACGTCTCCCGTCCCGTACGTGTGTTGAACGCGGAGGTGCTGTCCGTTCAGCACTTGGACATCGGTGATCCGAATCACGTTCGAGTACGACTCCATCATCACCATCCCCTTGGCTAGCTTCCGCTCATGATCTACAAGTGGTATGTAGATGCAAACTCTCTCCCTTGACTCTTTGCTTAGATGAACTCATAGATGGATCTTGGTGAAACCATAGGAAAAATTTTAATTTTCTGCAACGTTCCCCAACACCCCCCTCTCTCTTTTCCCCCTCCGCGAATCCTATTCCAACTAGGATTGGGGGGGGGGGAATCCTACTCCCAGAGGGAGTAGGACTCTCCTGGCGCGCCTCCTATGGCCGGCCAGCCTCCCCCCTCTAGTCCTTTATATACTGAGGCAGAGGCACCCCAGAAACACACAAGTTGATCCACGTGATCTATTCCTTAGCCGTGTGCGGTG